>NW_012110430.1:450695-484176 GCF_000951045.1 Mandrillus leucophaeus | reverse complement strand
CAATTCTCCTGCCTCAGCCTCCCAAGTAGCTGGAACTACAGATGCGCGCCACCACGCCTGGCTAATTTTGTATTTTTAGTAGAGACGGGCTTTTGCCATGTTGGCCAGGCTGGTCTTATACTCCTGACCTCAGTGATCTGCCTGCCTTGGCTTCCCAAATTGCTGGGATTACAGACGTGAGCCACCATGCCCAGCCCCACCCCGATATTCTAATGGCTTATTCCTCACCTCCTTTAGAATTTTGCTCATATTTGGCCTTGGTGAGACCTTCTCTAGCCTCCCTATCCAAAATCACAATATTCCCATCCATGCTTGTTATTGCCTTTTCTTATTTTTCCCTTTAACACCTGCTGTCTTCCAGCCCACTGTTTATGTATTACTTCTGTGGTTCACTGTCTGTCTCGTTCCACTGCACTCTGTGTTCCATGAGGGCAGAGATTTTTGTCTGTCTGGTTTCCTGCTGTGTCTCTAGTGCCTAAGTAGGTGCTTTTTTAAAAAAAAAAAAATAATAAGGGAAATGAAGAGACTTACTAGCAACTGTCTCCATTTATTTTCAAAGGGTTCGGAAATAGGAACATTTTTCAGCTTTTCTCTTGACTTCAAGAACTACCTGGAATTTCAGTTATTTCCAAGAAAATAACAGTGAGTGATATATGCAAATATGACAAAGAACTGCAAGTTTATGTATGCGTAGGCAAAGAGTGAATTCTCATGCTCACAGAAACTATAGTTGACTTGATAACCTTATATGACTTGAATTGCTTATATACAATTAGAAAATCTATCCAGTGGTCACTTTTTGATTAAGTAATTTTCCTTTCTAGTTATAAAATGTAGGATACTCTGCATCAAAACTGAAAACCACAAAATCGCATACACACAGACTTTTTATCCCAGTTCTCACAGATATTTACTGTTAATATTTTGGTGCCTGACTTTCTAATAATTTAATGTTAAACTTGAGATTCTTTGATCATAATTTTAATTCTCTGTAATGCAGTTAATACATTTGAGTGTGGACAAAAATATGGCTTCTCTAATATCTTTGCATTACAGGTGCTGTAACAACTTGAAACAGCTGACATGTAAGATTCTTTAAATCGTTTTTACCAAAATGGGGTAGTATTTAAATAGCTGGAATACCATAGCTCTTTTGACACTTGGTTGAAAAATAATATGAGCAAACTAGAAGATTGCATGGTAGTTTAGGATATGATATACTTAGATGTAAGAGATATAAGTATAACAACACCTGCAGGCATTTGTTAAGCATTGTTTTGAATTAAGACTTAGGGATTACAGTTCGTATAAACTTCGTGTTATCTCACAGATCCTCCACAGATCCTTCTTGTTTGGCAGGGTTTGGGATGTGTGCACGTGTGTGTGTGTGTGTGTACTACAAGATTTCAAACTAAAAGTTGAATCCGTAAACAATTCTTCAGACTTAAGGAATGAACTTTTAATGAAATTGCCTAATTGCATAATCTGGAATGCTTCAAATGATCCATAAATAAAATGCTGTAACCACAATTATAGATTAGCTGAAGGAAACGTTAAGGAGAATAACATGGAAAAATACCAGACATTTCTTCTCTGGACATTCTCATTAGCGAGCAGAGAATTAACTGAAACATAGAGAGATGAGTATTCCTTCCCCTGATAGTCCACATGTCCTTAACGCATGGTTGTGAGTGGAGGACTGTAGAGAAGAAGTGGTACTAGTGTTCATCAAAGAGAAATTGGTCATCCACCATATAGTTATTTGCTGCTATTAAAGCAATGAAAATCATTTTCCTACATGTAATGCTTTTCCCATATGAAACTTCTTACAGGCCTCTTATGACCTCGGCCTTGAAAGCATCGACAGTTCTTTCCTGAAAGCTGTCAATTTTTATTCTCTACGTTTTAATCAAAGCTCCAAATAGTAACTGTCATCTGTTTTTGATGGTACTAGGGTATCGACAGGTGGCCCAGATCTGACTTGATTTTGCATATGACATAGGGAGCTCTTGTTTCTTCCTTGAAACTGGCAACTCTTTTTAGCCAGAGCTACTAGTAAATGGACTAATTTCATTGGTTTTTAGCTCTCCTTGAAACTCATTTCCTAGCATGTGTTTCAAAAATTAAATGAGAATTGGTGTTGACTGTTTGATCCCTTCTTGTTATCACTTATAACTAAATTGTTATGCTGGCTGGAGACTGTGCAAGCAATCCTCACTGTATTCATTGTTATCCTAGATCATTCTCACAGTTTCCAGAGCCATGAGATTTAGAATCAAGTCTATGTAATTAAAATGATTGATTGATCTGGGGCATAATACTTCATTCCTTGCACATTGCAATTTCCTAACAACTTAATAAAGCAACGATTTTCTTTTACTCCTTTCATTTGACTACAAATGGTACAATGGTAGACAGAGGGGTGGCTTTTTGTATTTTTTGTTCTGAGATGTGCATTAGCACCATTGACTTAGCAGTGGATATGCAGGGTGATTAAAGTAGCTGGGAGAGATTGTTCATTGATTCTAGGTATTTGTGTTAACCCGGAGCTGGAGCAGAAATTTTCAATGCAGTTTAATAGAATTGCTTATGAATTGAAGAAATTATGAATCATTAGTTATTCAGTGTTCTCTTATGCGGGGGGCAGGGATGTGGTTTCTCTGAAGGGGTTCGGCTTTAAGTTGGAGTTTATACTAGCTTAATGCAGATTAGATAGGTAGGCAAAAAGCAAAGAAAAGAAAAAAGAAACTAACTTTCCAGGACAAGGGCACAGAGCTCTGGAGAGGAAAGCAGAGAAGAAAATCTAATTTCTGCCTTTAAAAGGAATATAGTTAAAACTCTAGTACTTTTCCAGTCCTGAACAGACAGCCTACCTCTAGAGATTTCAGTTTAACTCCTCAAACTGATTTTTGCCACCTTATACATGTTTACTGAGACCAAACCCATCTTCCATCAACCTTGGAGTGAAGGAGTCACTCTGGGGTGTGCTATAATCTATTTGACACCTCTAGGATAGGTGTGTAATTTTCTGTTCTCCTTAAGGACGTGGATCCTTAAATTGATAGAGTAGAACTAGATTAAAGTTTGAAGTCATTAAAAGTAAAGGCAAACAAACATCTTCTGCCTCATGTACTTCTTAAGTTGGCTATATCTATCTCTCTCCATTTGCCTAACCTGTGAATATTGTATTGATCCTCTTTCTACCATACCTTTATAATACCTTCCGTATTTCTTCCTGTGCATTCACACATAAGGTAAAATTACAAATAAAATTGGATCTGAATTTCTAAAGTATAAAAGTCAAACTCTTGGCCGAGAGTGGTGGCTCACACCTGTAATCCTAGCACTTTGGGAGGCCAAGGCGAGTGGATCACAAGGTCAGGAGATTGAGACCATCCTGGCCAACATGGTGAAATCCCATCTCTACTAAAGATACAAAAATTAGCTGGGCATGATGGTACACACCTGTAATCCCAGCTACTCGGGAGGCTGAGGCAGGAGAATTGCTTGAACCTGGGAGGCAGAGGTTGCAGTGAGCTGAGATCGTGCCACTGCACTCCAACCTGGTGACAGAGTGAGACTCCGTCTCATAGAAAAAAAAAAAAAAAAAGAAAGTCAAACTTTCCTGTAAGTTCCTGGAAGGTCTACCTCCTGTGGCCCTAATGAGGAGAAGCCCTGTCACTCTTGTGTTCCTGTGTGTCCAGGTCCAGCACCAAGTGTGAGTCACATCTCAATTAATGACTGGATTTCTTTACATATACAATGCTATTGAGGATGGCATAAATTGCATCTTTTAAGGGTTATGGTTGACAAAAATATGAATAGAGGATGCCTACTTTTATTTCTGTTTTAATCTTAGAAGATTTGCCCGTAGATAAATGGTAAATGATTAGTTGTCAATCTTGCTGCTCAAAAGGAACCCACAGTAAAAAAGTTGCCCTTCTCCATATACTGTCTAAACACCCACCTCAACACAAGATTTAGCTGTTTTATGAGGAATTAGTGAGAAAAAAACTTGAGAATTTTATCTTTTGTGTGGTATAATGCTAACACTAATAATAGACATCATTCATTAGGTGCTTGGCACTGTATTAAGCTCTTAATATATTATCTTATCTAACTTTCAAGACTGCCTTGAGGTATGTACTTTATTCTCATTTTACAAATGAGAAAACCTAGGCTCAGAGAGGTTTAAGAAACCTTAAGAGTAGAATCCTGGGAATAAACCCTAAAGCCTGTTGTGTAATACAAAGGAAATTGCTCCAACACAGCTATCTACTGAAGAGGTATGTGCCCTCTGGATACCTAAGTTACTGTTCTCCTTATCTTCTCCTTCCCCACCTCCTCATCACCATTGTGGCTATGATTATGCAGCCCCGAGGTCTTTCCATTGGAGCACTGCCTCTCTGAAATGTATGACTTGCTGTCTTGAGGCAACAATGACACCTACGACAATGAGCTGCTTTGACAAGTAGAAAAGTTGGCCCATCTTACCCATAAGCTCTCACTGGGCCAGGATCTCATATACTTCATAGACAATGTTAGCCAACTAGTGTCCTGATCTTCTGCCCGCATCTCAAAAATAGCATGCTCTCTCTTAGGAGTGAATTTCAATTATCAGGAAATCCAGAAGTTTGGCATTGTTCCACATTTTCAGAAACCGCCCATGGAAATCAATTCCAGGCTTATAAGCTGTCTGTATGTATAGTCATCCCTCAGTATACGTAGGGGATTGGGTCTAGAACCACCCAGGATACTAAAATTTGCACAGACTCAAACCTGCAGTCAGCCCTGCGGAACCTGCATATATGAAAAGTCCTTTGCATTGGTGGGTTTCATATCCCAGGAATACCATGTTTGGTTGAACAAAATTTGAGTACAAGTGGGCCCGAGTGGTTCAAACCTATGTTGTTCAAAGGCCAACTGTAGTTATATTAAGCTGGATGCACATTTTTATACACTACCGTCTCCACACTTGTTCATGAAAAGACCGAGCCTCTATTTCATTATTAATTTTGCATATTTAAGCATTTTATCCTAAAATAAATGTATGTTCATCACTTGAAATAGCTGTCAGAGTAATATTTGCTGGAAAGAGAAAGAAAGTAAATAACACAAATTTAAAAAGACATGGGTAGATCTTATTTTTGGAGGACAAAGAAATTTGTTGGAAAACATCTAGCTGACTTCTAGTCCCTACAATGAAACATGAGTGCAGTAGTTTCCCTTACCCACAATTTTACTTTCTGTGGTTTCAGTTACCTGTGGTAACTGAAATGGAAAATTCCAGAAACAAACAATCAATTTTAAGTCATGCACCATTCTGACTAGCATGATGAAATACTGCAACATCCCCCTCCGTCCCTCTCAGGACATGAATCCTTCCTTTGTCGAGCAGATTCACACCTGTGAGTCACTTAGTAGCCCTACTGGTGATCAGACTGTCTCGGTGTCACAGTGCTTGTGTTCAGGTGACTCTTATTTTACTTAAAATGACCTGCAAGTGCAAGAGTAGTGATGCTGGCTACTTGGATATGCCAAAGAGAAGCCAGAAAGTGCTTTAAGAGAAAAGGTGAGAGTTTTCAACTTAGTAAGGAAAAACATATTATATGCTGAGGTTGCCAAAATCTATGATGAAAACAAATCTTCTATCCATGAAATTTTCCAGAAGTAAAGAGAAATCCATGCTAGTTTTGCTGTTGCACCTCCAGCTGCAAGACTTATAGCCACAGTGCATAATAAGTGCTTATTAAAATGGAAAAGCCATTACATTTGTGGGTGGAAGACATGAACAGAAATGTATCCTAATTGATGGGTTTCAGGCATCCTCCAGGGGTCTTGGAATGTGTCCCCGTTGGATAAGGGGAGTGTACTGTATGCCCAAGAAATTCCTCATGTTTTCACTTGGGGTTACCTGCACCCAGCCCTTTGATAGAATTAGTGTTTATTCTCATTTTCACTCCCAGAAAATGTATAAGCTACAATACCCTAATGAGCGCTCTGTGCTTAGCTTTAGTGAGAACACACTCTGTATATCCAAAACCTTTGAGTGGGAATGACTGAAGGGCCTGGAAGTTTCCAAACTGAGGGTCAAGGTCACCTTGGCTTTGCTATCCATTATCTCTTGTTTCTTTTACAGGCAAAATCCTTTGATGTCCTATAAATTCTAAATACATTTGCAATTTAAAACACTCTTCAAAAAATGTAATAAAACCACATATTTGTAACCTTCACAAAGGCAGGAATCTGAAAAAAGAAAAGGAAAGAGAGAGCCAAATCGACTCTAATTGTTAAGGACAAAATGAACAATCTTTTGACTAGACAACGCTACCAGAAATTCCTTTGATTGGAAGTATTTTGTGCTGAAAACCAACTAGAAAATAAGAGGGTTTTTAATTTTTATTTATTTATTTATTTTTTTTACAATTTTATTTTAGGTAACAGGAGCTATTTTTTAAAAAAATTACTCCTTCATTCCACCAGAAGTTTTAAATGTTTCTTGATCTAAAAATGTAGATGTGGTTTAAGTAAATGTATGAACAAGGTAAGGGCCAGTGTCTGCTGTGACATTAGTGACAGGTGCAAACTAAAAAACTCATTCAAATATTTTTGCAGAATGAGGAGTGGTGTCAGAGACAGCTGGGCTTGGAAACCTTCTGGAAGTCTTTTATTGTTTCCTGTGTTGGATCAAGTCCAAAAGTGAGAATAATTACCCTTTAGAGCTGCCAAGTTTTCAGGCAATTCAGATGACTCTAGTCTTGCAGTAGGAAAAAAATGTGAGTCAAGGTACAAGACTAGTGATTGAATTTTATAAAAAGTATTTCTAAAGCACTAATTTCCTCAGAAGTGACTGTTAACGTTAACTAATAGAATGCAAAGTAGAGAAGCATCTGATCAAAATTACAGAAAATGAGAAAGAAAATTAGAATCATCTACTTCTGGATGGCCTAATACAGAGTTGAGGGTTTCAATCAGGCTCCCTTGGTGACTTTTAGGTAATTCATCAAATCCTTGTGGGGATGGTGTCTAGGGAGGCTCTGAGAAAGAAGAGACAGGAAGAACCTCTCAATATTGAATAGGAAATTTATATTGTTCTAAAAACTTCCTATCTCCCAAATTTGTAAGAACACCCTGGTTTAAAATGAGAAGGCTCCCCCTCTTGAGAACAGAGAAACAGTGACAGGTGTTTCCCTAAATTTCCAAACCTAACAACTCATTTGGACAGCCTATTCCAGGTGCTTTACTCATCCTCACAACAGACCTGCAAAGGAAATACTATTATAGGATGGTCACATTCAGGGATAAGATCCTTGAATATTTCAAAATAATCAAATAACTCAGAACTTTCCTAATTCCAGATCAGTTTTCCCATAGGAATAAATGTCTCATAGGGAGAGATTTTCAGAACCTATAAATCTATATCTAATGTCGTGTTGTAAAACAATTTTAAACACAACGAATGGATACATATTTTTTGTCGTGCCTAACTTTTGTTTCTTCTCTCAAAAGTTCTTGGCTCTAACAATTTTTTCATTTTTACCACTACCACTTAATGAACCCCTGGGAAGCATGGTCATAATTAATCAATAGTGGTCATTAAAATAACAGCACAGGCCGGGCGCGGTGGCTCACGCCTGTAATCCCAGCACTTTGGGAGGCCGAGGTGGGCGGATCACGAGGTCAGGAGATCGAGACCATCCTGGCTAACACGGTGAAACCCCGTCTCTACTAAAAATGCAAAAAATTAGCCGGGCGAGGCGGCGGGCGCCTGTAGTCCCAGCTACTCGGGAGGCTGAGGCAGGAGAATGGCGTGAACCCGGGAGGCGGAGCTTGCAGTGAGCCGAGATCGCGCCACTGCACTCCAGCCTGGGCGACTAAGCGAGACTCTGTCTCAAAAAAAAAAAAATAAATAAAATAAAATAACAGCACAGGAGTCATCAAATCACACTTAGAAACTTCTGAGGGAAGAGTGGTTTAGAAACTAATGACCAAAAATCACATATATTTCCATTTCCCACTAACACACTGCTCTCATGTGGCAATATTATAAATGTACTAAACAAGTTGGAACACTAGCTTTGAAATTATGTGATTCGTGAGTATAATTTAGATGTAAAGGATTCACATTCGTTCAAATTTAACATATAAAGTACATCCTCCTTAATATTGTATATAGTGGTATTTCAAAATGTCATGATTCAGATGCACATAAAATGCAACCACATCCCTATTTTGGGATGAAAGAAGTGCTGCTTGGGTGATTAAGAAATTTACCCATGGGCACATAGCTGGTTACAGAATCAGGATTAATTGGTCTGACTTAAAATGCCATGCTGCTTACATAACTGAGATAGGTCAAAAAGTTAAAGAGGACTAAATCCAGAAAGACTTCGTGAATGGCTTCAATTAGATAGGAATATGATTTTATGAGCATCGGAGGGAGGCAAACACTTTGCTGTAGAGTTTCTCAAACTGTGGCCTGTGGGTCATTTGCATCAAAACATCTGGAATGTTTATTAAAAATCCCTATTTCTGGGGTCTTCCCCAAAGCTATAAAATTAGAGCCGGTAATCCCAGCACTCTTGGGATTACTTTGGGAGGCCACGGTGGGTGGATCACAACATGGCGAAACCCCATCTCTACAAAAAGTACACAATTTAGCTGGGCGTGGTGGAGCATGCCTGTTGTCCCAGCTACTCAGGAGGCTGAGGTAGGAGAATTCACTTGAACTTGGAAGGTGGAAGCTGCAGTGAGCCAACGTCACACCACTGCACTCCAAAGTGAGGTCCTGTTCCCAAAAAAAGAGCCTCTGTTGGTGAAGCTTGGAGATATGCATTTTTAACAATCTCCATGTTTTACTGTAATTAAAATTTCAATCTAGTTTTAGGGGGCTTATATGCCCTTTTAGATAAGACCCAATACCCCCTCACCAGATTCCAGGGACTCTTGCACTAACTGTCCCTATTGAACAACTAAAGGCTTTTGGGACATGTTCAGTAGATGAGAAGTTCAATACATGGTGTGTTTCTCTAGACAGGCATCAGACTGTGATTCTGGTCAACTATGGCATACTTACTCTTCACTCATGCATTTCTTAATTGTGCCTCTGACCTTTCACCAGCTCTTTTTTCCAGCACTGTGGACTATTAACTGGCTGCTTGCACCTGAGATAGCAGTGTTCTGGTAACCTATCACTTGAGGAATTTGTTATCTCAGTCGGCTTCCTGTTTGGCCTCATGCCATCCATGCAGAGCCATGAGAGGCAAAGCAACCCAGAAGCAGCCTCTCCTGTGACTTCCTAGGAGAGGAATGTTCCAGTGGTTATGATTTCCTCTCCCCACATCCCTCCAACACATGCACATACATTGCCAGACCTCTTACTTTCATATCAGTTTGCATTTTCTCTCTTTGATGTCCCATCTTACCTTAAACTCAACATGGTCTGAATGGAGTTTTATAAAAATGTTCTTAGCCATCCCTGCCAACACTCTACCACAACTTAATCAATACACAAATAAGTTAATAATTAAATCAATTTCTTTCCTTCTCAGTGTCTAGTGACATTATTCACCCTGTTGCTCAGGCCAGTAGCCTTAGTCTTTTCTTCCTTGCTATTAATATATCACAGTATCCGCTGGGCATGGTGGCTCACGCCTGTAATCCCGCACTTTGGGAGGCTGAGGCGGGCAGAACACAAGGTCAGTAGTTCGAGATCAGCCTGACCAACATGGTGAAACCCCGTCTCTACTAAACACACAAAAATTACCCAGGCGTGGTGGCACGCACCTATAGTCCCAGCTACTCAGGAGGCTGAGGCAGAGTTGCTTGAACTCGAGAGGCAGAGGTTGCAGTGAGTGGAGATCATGCCACTGCACTCTAGCCTGGGCAAAGAGCAAGACCTCATCTCAAAAAAAAAATATATATATATATATATGTGTGTATATATACATATATGACATGTGTATATAGCATATATATGACATGTGACATACGTATATGATATATATATCATATATATACATCTCACAGCATCCATCACAGCATCCCAGGGAGCCTAATCAGCTATACTGCCAAAATAGATCCCATCTTTGTCTGCTTCTCTTATGCCCATTGTTACCATGTACTAAGCACCACCACCATCATCTTTGGAAATGTGGGACACAATATACTTTTAAGTGTCTATTATAATATGAATAGTTTAACATTTATATTAATTACTAATCCTTTCACCACACAGTAGCCTGTATTAAAAATATAAATCATATCACTACCTGCTTAAAACCCACCAATGCTTGTACGGTGCAGTTAGAATAAAATGAATTTTATAATTATTACTATCTGTGTCAGAATCCTCAAAGGCCCTATGAGCTCTAGTCCATGCCCACCTGTTAAATCGTGTCTCTTTTCAGTCCTCATCACCGCCAGCCTCTGGCCTCATACTAAGCATGCCCAGCTGATTAGTGCTTAGTGATTTATCCCTCTACCTGGTATGTTCTTCTCTAGGTCTTGGCCGGCCTGGCTCCTTTTAATTGATCAGTTATCAGATCACATGTCCCGGCTTCTGAGAGGCTTTCTCTCGTGTCAGAAGACGACCTTCTTGCCCCCATCCCTAGTCCATTATCACTTTACCCGGTGTTTTTATCCTGTGGCACTTACCTGAAATTAGTAAGCTATTTTTAATGTATTCATCAGTCTCCCACACTAGAATATTGGTTTTGTGAAAATTGATTTGTCTTTTTCTTAATTGCTTGGTATGAAGAACCTAGTATGTAGTAGGCATAGAAAAAGTTTTTAAGTGAATAAACCCAGAGAGAAACATCCTAATTAAATCACAATTTCCTAAAGGGATATGTATGTTCTCTGGTTTTGCTCATGTTGCGCATTAGATTCTTGTCTCTAGCTTCAGTTAACATTCACTAGCTCTGATACTTACAGGTAATAATGTCTTCATTTGAGATTTACATGGAGCTGTTAAAAGGGTTTGTGGATAATTGTTGAGTCCATATTCTCTAATGAAAAACGTACATAGCCTATCATACGCAGTCATGCATAAGTTAGTGACAGGGATGCACTGTAAGAAATGCATCCTGAGAAATATATCGCTAGGTGATTTTTATCATGTGTACTTCCACAAACCTAGAGGGTATATATTTTTATTTACATGTTTTTTTCATATGGAAAAGCAAGTGTCCTAGGACCATGACTAATATGAATCATTTCTCCTACTTGATCTGCAGTGCCAAAACCAAGTGCCACAAAGCTGTTTTCTCTGTGTGTTATTATATGGGACCACTGTCGTATATGTGATTTGTCCTTGACTAAAACATCACCATGCAGTGTATAACTGTACAGTTACATACAGTAAGTTGTAGAGAACAGTTCTGGTTTCAGTTGCACCATCTCTTATACTTCATATAATTTTGTCTCAAGAACACTTGGACTAATGTTTATCTCTTTTCTTCAGCACTTATCACTAATACTTTATTTTTACCTATAAAAAGATTCAATTTATAGATTCCTGTGCTGAGTCATTATCAAGCAATTTCTTCACATCTGTCTGGCAGGATGCTAGCTATGGCTGTGTGAAAATGGAGTTCAGTTTTTCTCATCTGCTTGCTCTCTATTACCCACTGCGTGCCACAATACTACAATGCAACATCACTATGCCTGTTCAAGTTTTGATCAAATTGTGTTTCAGGCTATCAACTCCTCGTTGTTGGAAACTTTGATGTGTTTCAGGAAGTTATTTTAGCATTTTCATCAAAAGCACATGTCAACTACATTTGGACTTTTGTCCCAACATTTTACAAGTCATTAACTTGAAAATCCATTTAATTGGTATATGGAAGTGATTCTTTAAGGAATAGGAGTTTAGAGTTAGAGACATTGAAGGCCCTCTTCCAGGGGTCTTTTTGTGTTGCTGTGGTAGTAGTGGTGAAAAATGGATAAAATGTATCATCTTAACCATTTTATGTGTATAGTTCAGTACTGTTACATATATTCATTGTTGTACTACCGATCTCTAGAACTTTTTCTTTTTTTTTTTCATCTTACAAAACTGAAACTGTACCCATTAAGTAAAAACTCATTTCTGCCTCCCCCAACCCAACAACCACCATTGTAGTTTCTGTATCTATGAATTTGACTACTTTAGATACCTCATAAGCAGAATCATACAGTATTTGTTTTTGTGACTGGTTTATGTCACAAAAAGACAAATGTCCTCCAGGTTCATCCACTTTGTAGTATGTGTCATAATCTTCTTCCTTTTCAAGGCTTAGTAATATTTCATCATATATATACATTTTGTTTATCCATTCATCCATTGATACATTTAGATTGCTTTCATCTCTTGGCAATTGTGGATAATACTGCTGTTTTGAGCACGTGTGTACAAGGAACTCTTCTAGATGCTTTTGCTAATTCTTTTGAATACACACCCAGAAGTGAAATTGCTGAATCAAGTAGCAATTCTATTTAAAAAACTGTCATACTGTTTTTCAATAGCCATAGAGCCATTTTATATTCCCTCCAACAGTGCACAGGGGTTCCAATTTTTCCACATCCTATCTCACAGTAATTATTTTTCTTTTTTTGATACTAGCCATCCTAATGACTGTGATGTGATACCTCATTTTCTAACAATCAGTAAGGTTGAGCATCTTTTCATATGCTTTTTATTCATTATTTGTATATTATCTCTGGAGTAACATATATTTGTTTGTTGCTCATTTTTTAATAGTTATGTGTTACTAAGTTGTAAGTGTTCTTTACATATTCTGGATCACAGTTCCATCTCCAGGAGATGAAGGAACAAAGCACACTTGAGGATGCAATGGAGGGCCACGGCCAGTTACAGGAAGGACAGCCAATGCAGGGCTTATCCCCTCATTTCCTTAAGGCCTCTGCTCAAGTGTCACCATATTATTGAGTTCTTCCTGCCTATAAATTTTAAAAAATGTTTATTATATAATAAAACAGCACACTGTACTCCCACCCAGCACTCCACATACTCCTTATCATCATCTGGCATACTATAATATATACTTCCTGACATACTATCTATCGCCCTCATTTAAGATGTAAGCTCAAACAAATGTGATTCCTATCAGAATTTACTGCTGTGTCCCCAGTACCTAATGTCTTATCCACATCATTTCTAAAGTTCTCCAGGTCTTAAAATTTCAGATCTCTCCTTTCTTACCTGAAATAGTGCCTGACACATATAAAATGTTCAGGAAATATTGGTTGAATAAATAATTAAAATCTTATGACCCTCCCCTGGCTGAAATTACAGTCAGCCCTCCATATCTGTAGGTTCTGCATCTGCAGATTCAACCAAGCTTGGTTTGGAGGAAAAAAAGACAAGACAATAAAAGTAATTTAAAATATAGTATAACAACTATTTACATTGCATGTACGTTGTATTAAGTATTATAAGTAATCTAGAGATATTTAAAGTATGGGAAGATGTACATAGGTTATGTGCAAATACCATGCTATTTAATATTGGCTACTTGAGCATCCTCAGATTTTGGTATCCTGGGGAGTTCCTGGGACTAGTCTTCCCGATATAGAGGAATGATTATTTTTAGAACCTGGGCCATCTATCTGCAATTCTACTGGTTGAAAATTTATGTAATACCCCAGGAAGGACAAAGGGGTTTCAGCCATTCCCTGCTGCCATTGCGTTTGTCTTCTCCTAATCTCCAATTTAGGAATTACGGGATTTTGTTTTGCAGAGATGGAGGAGACAAACCTGTATTTTGTAACCTAAAGTTTGGAAGGGCCATGGACTATGGGAAAAGAATAGAACAAGAATAAGGAATAAGTCAGAAAGTGAGGGAGATAAACCAATTATCTTCCAGTGGTGGTCTTTTTATTTCCCCTCTCACACTTCAGATGGAAACTGGCTTTTCCTCCAGAAGACAGGAAAGCCCTAAAGCATCAAGGGCTCTATCCTCTCTGCTGGACTGGCTGTGAGGCTGGGAGCAGAGGTGGAAGGAATTTCCCTTGTTCCTCAATGCTTACATTTCATAGTGAAGGGAGAAAACTACATTCTCCTTGGAGGAAATGTAGAGACTCCTGGGGAGTTCAGCTAGGAGGCCATTAGGAAAATTCAGTAGCCTGGGAATCGTGAAGCAAGAAAAACCACAGACTTTTTGAAACCTTTATTATGAAACCCTACTTAATAATCATAAATGTCGTAGCTCACAAATACCCATTGAGTTTGCATTACTCATTGGTGCTTAAGGACCCAAGGTTATTCCACAGGCAAAGCCCACTTTCAGACTTTTTCCCTAAAGACATTTAAGATAACTTGTGAGAACACACTTAATGGCATTTTATATTTTTCCTACCCTGAGATTAAAAAAAAAAAAAAATGCCTCTGTGAAAAGAGTGAGCTCCACTTCTGGGACAGTACTGGTAGAATGCCAAGCCAGGCAGCAGTCCAGTGTGTGCCCGCTATCAGCCCTATGAGCTTGGCGGCACGTGTGGTATGGAGATAGAGGTGTGGTTTCTTACCAAGAGATAAAGGTATACATAGATTTCTCATTTTGAAAATTACCAGAATTGTATCATTACAATCTAGCAGATTGACCTTAAAAAATTGAGGATGAAACGCACAGAAATCAGTAGAATAGATAGGAGAGTTTAAACATGTTCCTAACTGTTCCAGATTCACAAACCAGGGATAATTTTTCTTAAATTAGGTGTATACACATATATAAAAATTAGCTTATCTGTGTTATGATTCTCATTTTCAAAATCATTTTGTGATTAAATTGGGGCCAGGACTGCTTGTTGCCTTTTTTCATAGGACTCTGGAAGGCTTTGATGTACAATAGGGTGACAATTTTCAGGCTTCCTTTGCGGAACAGGAAGTTCCTGAAATGGAGATGAGAGGACATCAGAGAAGACCATTTGGAGATTCTCAAATGTCTGAGTAACCATGCCAGAATCTTGGAGACTTTAAGATAAGAGATGTTGAATTGGCCACAAGTCAGACATAAAAGTGCTCCCCAGGGTTTTTCACTGGGATTTCTCTTGAATGAGATGAACTTGGCAACATAGTCACTGCCGACTGTTGCCAGTGTGGCACATTTGGAGGGCGGCCCACCTGGGCACCTTGTATAAGCCCTAGAAACTAAAGAGCCTACTAGTGAGTTTCACCTGGAAGATAAATTCCCATGATTTCTAGAAATACCAGTACAAAGGGTTTTTTTTTTGTTTGTTTGTTTTTTGTTTTTGAGACGGAGTTTATCTGTCACCAGGCTGGAGTACAGTGGTGCAATCTTGGCTCACTGCAACCTCTGACTCCCTGGTTCAAGCTATTCTCCTGCCTCAGCCTCCCAAGTACCTGGGATTACAGGCATATGCCACCATGCCCAGCTAATTTTTGTCTTTTTAGTAGACATGTTTTCGCCATGTTGGCCAGGATGGTCTCGAGCTGACCTCATGATCCGCCTGCCTCGGCCTCCCGAAGTGCTGGGATTACAGGCGTGAGCCACCGCACCTGGCCAAAGGATTTTTTACAGGTGCGACTTACTTTTTTTTTAATTTAAAACCGCAGACTCAATGTTCTGGGTGAGTGCTGGTCAGCTGCTAGGAGTTAGGCGCTCCAGCAAGTTGATGGCTGTCAGTCAACAGGCTTCAGCTGATCTCTGTCTCACTGATCTCACACTGGTGGATTGATTTCATTTGTGAACTACTGTATTTCTCATGCAAAGGATCCAGGTGAGGAGGCGGCTAGCTCCACCCTTCCCACCTTACGAAGTTTAACTCCAAAGAGTTCACCAGATATTGGCAGGCCCTGAAATCTTTTGGAAAATTCTCCTGAAACTTCCCTGGAGGTCTGTATATCCATCTTTAAAATATATTTATCAATGAAAGATGTGATTTAGAAAGGAGTATCTTTTCCTACCATCTCTTTTCAGTGGTGGTATTCGAACACTCTTTTAAAACACAAAACCCCTTGATCCACTGCTCTGGAATGGTGCTTAGACGCCTGGCATCCTTCTGAGCAGGCAGTGGATCTTGGCCAAGTGCCGGGAGAGAGCGGTGGAGGAAACTGTGGAGGGAAGGCTGGGCGGGAGATGGGGAGCCAGCTGCGGGAAGAATCCACCCTGCCGGTTCTGAAAGCGGAGCTTTGTCCCCTTGCCTGAAAAGGTGATTTGCCTTCACTGGAGTGGCATATCGTGACCAGACACTTCACGGTTTATGCTTGCAAATGACCTGAGTTCCAGAGCATACACATACTTGCTCCAATAAAAATAACTAAACATGGAAAGAAAAAAACTAAGCTCTTTTCAGTGAGGAGTAAGGTATAGCACAGGGCCTATCACCTGAGTGCTTACAAGTATGTGTGAAATGACTTAATTACATTTACCTTCTTTGGTGTGCTTTGTGCTAATAATAATTCAGTTACTGTGGACAACTACGAACATCTTGGGAAAAAAGAACAATGTGCTGCTTTAAAAGATTGTAAAGATTGAATGGACCTTTAGATTAATGAACCCAAATGAAGGAACTGGGCATATGGAAGAGCTGGAGCTTATGACTGCTACCTCCCTTCCTTGCAGCCATAACGTGAGTTCACAGTTTAGAGCTGGAATCATTTCCAGTCCCCTCATTTTAAGGATGTGGGAATACTGAGGGTCAAAATGACTTTTTTCCCTCCCTGGTTTTCAGTTAGTTGGGTTGGGGGGAAGATTCTGTACAGATAATGTTATATATCATGGTTCAAGTGCTCTCCCACCAAAATTTACGTTAATTATCTTTATTAGTCCCTTCCTACATTGCTATAAAGAGCTACCGGAGACTGATTAATTTATAAAGAAAAGAGGTTTAATTGACTCACAGTTTCGCAGGCTGTACAGGAAGCATGGCTGGGGAGGCTTCAGGAAACTTACAATCATGGCGGAGGCGACTGGGGAAGCAGACATGTCTTTCCTGGCCAGAGAAGTAGGAAGAGAGCCAAGGGCGAGGTGCTACACACTTTAAACAACCAGATCTCGTGAGGACTCACTCACTATCACGAGAACAGCAAGGGGGAAGTCCACCCCTCTAATCACCTCCCAGCAGGCCCCTCCTCCAACACTGGGGATTACAGTTCAACATGACATTTTTTCCCCCAGGAAAAAAGTTTGGTTTCCTCATGAGGCTGTGAAACCTAGCTAGGACTGTGAGATGGAGTTAATGGAGCACTGCTATTATCATGGCACTGGAATTGTCACTATCCTAATAATTTGATAATACCCTGAAAGAGATTAATAGTTTTCTCAAAGGAACAAAGTTTTCTGTAAAAACAAGATGACTAACCACTTTTGTGATCCTGGTGAGTTTTTGGCTTCAACATTAATCTTTACTGTGAATACATTTATTCTAGGTTTTTTTGGCTCATATAAGCATCATTTTAATTTTCTGCTCTGCTTAATTGAGGTCACTATTGGTAGAACTTTGTTCTTTGTTTCTATTAGAAAAGTCCAGAAACTAGCACACTGTTTTTTTTTCTTTTGTAGTTGAAGTCAGTATTCATTTGGCATGCCCAAGCCTCCACAGGAATGCATTATGGCATCTCTTCCACAGTTGAGTGAAGAAGAAAAGGCAAGGGAAGAAAGCACACCAGTAATTAATTTTGCAGAATTTAGTACACCTCTTCAGATTTAAAATTCCAGGAGAAAGGTTCTCATCTAGGACACCAGGGATGCACAGATAGGCACCATTCTTTGTCAGCTGCCTGAGCAGCGTCATCCCCAGGCTCATGGAGTGGGGTTGTAGAGGGAGGACAGGCCAGAAGGCATCTTACAGGGTGGGGTCTCCAAGGTGTCCCTAATCCAGAGCCGGCAAGCTAGGACCCACAGCGGGTGCCAAGTCCAAGATTCTGAGCCAGTTGTTTTGAGATGACTCCTAGGTGTTAGAATTGCCTTAGTGCTTCCAGCTGATTGTCATTTTCAGCCAGGCAGAGAACCACTATGCTAAATGAAAGCCTGGTGAGTTTTCAGGATCAGCTATCAGGTAAAAGGCAAGCACTGAGCTGTAGACAGAAGATTCTGCTACTTAGTAACTGTGAGACCTTGGGCCAGTCCTCTGCCCTCTCTGTGCCTGTTTCTTTGTCTATAAAACAGGGATAATGGTGCTCCATGAGGTGTACTGAGAATCAAATTCCATAATCTAGGGGCTCAATCAAGTTTTGTAAATGTGAAATGCCATGGCAGCATCCAGTGCAATGCTTGCACAGAGCCAAGTACTTGTCAGCCAGCATTGAAACTTGCATCGTTTAGTCTGGGAGCTGGGCTGCAGCAAGCAGTGACTGCTTTTCTTTCTGGCCTTGACAGGGCAAAGGCTATTAGTAGTGCCAAGGAGATGAAGTCTTTGTATCCACCCCAAGAAAAATAATAATAATAGTAGCTCAAGTAACATAAAATCCTGTTTGTTTTACAAAATAGTGTGATATCTTCATCAGAATCTCAAAATGTTATAAATTCTATAGCCAGGTGTTCTCTTTCTTTTGGGAAATGCTAACTGATATCCATTATGGTACCAATTGCCCCCATTATTATTATTATTATTATTATTATTATTATTATTATTTGGAGACAGAGTCTTGCTCTGTTGCCCAGGCTGTAGTGCAGTGGCGCAATCTTGGCTCTCTGCAACCTCTGCCTCCCCGGTTCCAGCTTCATCCTCCTGAGTAGCTGGGACTACAGGCACTGCCACCACGCCCAGCTAATTTTTGTGTTTTTAGTAGAGACAGGTTTTGCCATGTTAGCCAAGCTGGTCTCAAATGCCTGAGCTCAGGCTGCCTGGGCCTTCCAAAGTGTTGGGATTACAGGCGTGAGCCACGGAGCCCAGCCCATTATTTATAATCTCTCCACCCCTCCTCACTCCTCACTCTGCCAGGCGGTTTTTATCAGGTTAGTTTCTAAAACTTGGCCCCCACGTTTCTCTGCTGTGCCAGGTAACTGGAGCAAGCGTGCTCCTTTCCAGTTGCACACTCCAGATGCAGGGACAGTGCTGAGCAGTATCCAACATGTCAGACCTCTGAAAAGCAAGGGAGTTATTATCTAAGAAATGTTCAGACCCTTTAAGCTTTCTTTTTTATGTTTAAAAAGCTTAGGTTTACAAGTTAAGGGAATAAACGGGTACTTCTCTGAAAGTGAATCGAAGCCAACTGATCCTATCAAACATTTAATCAGAACATCTGTTTGCGATTGAAGTTTTCTGACCACCAGGGGATTGGTGGTGAGTGGAGACAGCAGCCATAGAGTGCACTCTGCTCTTAGGTTTATCAGGGGATCATATTATCCACGAAGATAGCTTCTCTGTGCTCCAAGACTTTCCTCACTTACTGCTTCTTCCATGAAGTCTTCAGCACAGACAGGCTTTGCACTGTAACATGTAGCGTTTTCTGAGTCTGGGAGTTTAAGATTATCATCATATGATACAATTTATCAGTCATTTTTAGATACCATTTTAGATATAGAAAGCTATGGAAGTTACTTCATGCCTCAAGGCCTAAATGTTATTTCTCCCAAAAGGCCTTATCTCTGTCCTCTGTCTTCCTTATCCTACTCTAAATTAAGTTCAGCTTTTATATGTAGTACTTTTCTCTCTTATCATGTATTTTAGTTTTAATTTATTTATTATTGTCCTTTTTTCATATTGTTGACTGTCTGCTTCCCCACTAGATTAAAAGCTCTACCTAGTATGTCAGATCTCAGAGGAGATCTCTGTGAAAGGCATTTATGTCTAAGTAACATTCAGACTTTTAAGGTATCATTTTTTAAAATTAAAAAAACCCAAGGATTATTTTACTCCAGATATCAACTTAAAATATGTGAAAGACATAAATATTAGAAATAAAGATTTAAAGTTAGTTTTCTAAGAGCTTCTGAAAGAAAGTGATACGTTGATTAATAAAATGAAATTCTAACACAGTAATAATCATATAGATGCATAACCTTTAAAAAATATATACACAAATTGGATCATACGATAGGTACTCTCCTGCTCTTTATGTTTTTCACTTAATCGAGCATCTTGGTGTTCTTTCATGTCAGCACCTGATGCAAAGATCGCTGGTACATTTCATGGCTGTATTGTGTTCATTGTAATTTATTTACCGATTTTCATGTCAGAGGACATTTCTTGGCACTTCTCCTTTCTGCTACCATGTGAAGAAGGACATGTTTGCTTCTTCTTCCATCATGATTGTAAGATTCCTGAGGCCTCCCCAGCCCTGTGGAACTGTGAGTCAATTAAAACTCTTTCCTTTATAAATTACCCAGTCTCAGGCAGTTTCTTATAGCAGTGTGAGAACGGACTAACGCATGTTCCAACAGTGGAATTGCTAGGTCAAAATATGTGTATTTTTTTATTATGATAATGTGATGTGTAATTTTTGCCTCATGTTTCTTGATCCACAAGGTGTTGGGGAGATTTTCAGATTTTCTAACGGAGGTATGTAAGATTTCAAGCAAGATAAATGACTCAAACCTAGAAATGATCACAGAGTAATCAAGGATAAAGTGAAGCTATACACTGAATTGTTAAGTAGCCGAGGAAGAAAATTATCAGAATATTACAACCTATCCCCCCATTTAACTCCTTACACATTTATTAGACAGAAAAATAAAATCTACACTTTGGCTTTTTATATTACTGAAAGATACGTTTTCAGTAATATAACCACTAGACCAAATTAAAGTAGACATTGTCTATTAAAGATGCCTCTTCTCAATGAGAACACATGGACACAGGGAGGGGAACATCATACACTGGGGCCTGTCAGGGGGAGGCGGGTAAGGGGAGGGAGAGCATTAGGACAAATACCTAATGCGTACAGGGCTTAAAACCTAGATGATGGGTTGATGGGTGCAGCAAACCACTATGGCACATGTATACCTATGTAACAAACCTGCACGTTCTGCACATGTATCCCAGAACTTAAAGTAAAATAAAATAAAGATGCCTGTTCTCAAGTGTAGAAAGGGTTTAGAGTTTGGGTACATGTTGTTTGTAGAGACATGATATTGACATGCAGATGCCATAATTCTGTATCACAGGCACTGTAATCCTATGTCATCCCCCAAATCTAGAAGCATTACAGTAGATTTGAGATTAATTTGTTTTAACCTGTTTTGGCATCACTGGATATTCTTCCTACTCTGGAAACTGTCAGAGTCTAAGACCAACAGCAGTTCAGATTTTGTTATCGAGAAAATCAGTGACCTCTCCTATGTTAATAAAGAGTTGCTACTGTTGGATCACCTGTTGCTGTGTTTTGACAACTCGTTTCCCACTCCCACCCCCCTTTGATAGTAGGATAGAAATATGATAAAACATTTTCATTGCCTAATACTAGAAAGTAATTGTACCTTTGGTTATTGAGTTAGTAGGGTGGAGATTGGTTGGCGGTTGGCATTTCACAATAAAAGATCCTTGAGAAACTATGGTTTGATTCCAAAAAAATCTTAATTTAAGATGAAGATCAATAAGGGAACAATGTAAAATTGTTTTTTTTTTTTTTAAATCAACTATTGATGTTCATGTGAAAATAATTTAAAGTGTTGATGATTTATACCCAAGGCTCTTTTTTTTCCCCAGGGCAGAATTCTGGAATTCTTAACATTACTGAGCTATACCATTTTGACTTCCAGATGGAAATAAAAGTGGAAGGTTAAAATATGGAGTTATTCAGTCTTTTTGCAAGTAGGTAAATGGTCAGACGTCATGATCAAAGCCTTAGGAAGTTTTGTTGTTGTTGCTGTTGTTGTTTTGAGAAAGGGTCTCACTCTGTCACCCAGGCTGGAGTGCAGTGGCACAATTATGGCTTATTGCAGGCTCGACATTCTGGACTCAAGTGATCCTTTCACCTCAGCCTCCCAAATAGCTGGGACTACAGGTGTGCACCACTTTGCCCAGCTAATTTTTGCATTCATAGAAATGAGGTTTTACGATATCGCCCAGGCTGGCTTCAAACTCTTGGGCTCAAGCGAGCCACCACCTCAGCCTTCCAAAGTGCTAGATTTACAGCTGTGAGCCATTGTGCCCAGCCCAGCCCAAAGCCTGGTTTTAAAGAAGATTGGGCATATCTTACACATCTTTAAAAAGGACCGCAATACATAACACCTATAAAAGACAAAAAAAAAAAAAAAAAAAAAAACCCTGAAAACAAGAACTTGCTTTCTAAACTTTTATTCTAAAAATTCCAACATCTGTTTATGTAAATATCCAAAGGAAACTCCCAACCTTATACACATACATACTCTTCAGCTCTTTAGTGCCACTAATTATTTCTATTGTTTTTGTTACACATATATATTTGTTTATTTTCATGTTTGTTGTCTCCTGCAATAGGCTGTGGAAACTCCCCCTCCCCAACCTCCCTCATGAGTACTGTAATATCTGACACTTGGTGGGTGTTAAATATGTGTTGATTTAATACATGAAACAGTCTTTTCTCCACCAGTCCTAATGCCAGTTTGTCATCCAAGGGCTGATTAGAGATTAGTGTTATATGTCAACATCACGCTAGAAATTCACTAGGAAAGCCTCACAAGCTGGTAGCATTGTGATTGCATCGATTGTGGCCAGGCACCTAATATTTAAAGTAGATTTTTAAACATTATCAATCTGGGCCAGGTGCAGTAGCTCACGTCTATAATCCCAGCACTTTGGGAGGCTGTGGCAGGAGGGTTGCTTGAGTCCAGGAGTTCAAGACCAGCCTGAGCAAGATGATGAGACCCTATTTTCATTAAAAAAAAAAATCTAATATGTGCTTGTTTTAAAATAGTTAAATAGACGGGGACAGTGGCTCATGCCTATAATCCTAGCTACTTGGGAAGCTGAGGCAGGAGGATCACTTGAGGTCAGGAGTTCAAGGCTGTAGTGAGCTGTGATTGAGCCACTTCACGCCAACCTGTGCAATAGAACAAGATCTTATTGCTTAAAAAAAAATTAAAAATGGTCAAATAGTGCAGAAATGTACACAGTATAAAATAGAAGGTACCCTCCCCCACCCACAAAGTATTACAGTTAATTGTATAATGGATATTCTTGGCCCCTCCTGACATCCCATGGCAAATAGCTAGTGATCAGGAAACAGGCTCCTTGTGGATTAGGAACCCAGTGCAGGAGTTTGAGAAGAAAGCACCTTAGCTAATCAGGATGGTGATCCCCACCTCCTCATCTCCTTGCTGCATTGTGTCTGATGTTGCAGAGGGAGCAGAAATGTATACTGCTCCCTCCACAGAGCTCTCTGCTATTCCACTGATTCATTTGGCTTTGACAAAAATGATATGTATGGTATATTTCTTTTCTTTCTTTTCTTTTCTTTTTTTTTTTTGAGACAGAGTTTCACTCTTGTTGCCCAGGATGGAGTGCAATGGCACAATCTCAGCTCACTGCAACCTCCATTCCCCAGGTTCAAGCAATTCTCCTGCCTCAGCCTCCCGAGTAGCTGGAATTACAGGTGTGTGCCACCGTGCCTGGCTAATTTTTGTATTTTTAGTAGAGACGGGGTTTCACCATGTTGGCCAGGCTGGTCTCAAACTCCTGACCTCAGGTGCTCCACCCGCCTCAGCCTCCCAAAGTGCTGGGATTACAGGCATGAGCCACCGCTCCCAGCCTGTATGGATATTTCTTCTTTTTTTTTTTCTTTTTTTTTAAAGTATGACCATAGAGCTGGGAAAAGGCATGTGACGTAGTAATCATCTGCCTTCATTCAACACAGTGGTCCAGACCCGCAGCCTGTTTGAGGCTCTAGATTTAGAATAATCTTTATCATGTGAAGGAAAGATAATTTCACTTGAAACAGAAGCTTTTCTATACCAACAGCTTCTCCTTCGAGCCTTTCTATGGAAAGTGCTCATTTCACATCCTGTTGTAAACTCACTAGTTGTCACTTGTGGAAAGTTGGTGCATGATTACCTTTTGTGGAGATGAGAGTCAGGATCAGGAACTGGAAGACTGAGCCCACCAGGTGTGGACTGCCTAGGCTGTCCCTCCTTGACCCCGCACTCTGGCCAGCTTCTACTGCTCCAAAAGAGCAACCCCACTGCAGGAGATGCCCCTCCTTGGGGTCGCCACACCAGGAGCAGGCCTCTGGAAACCTGAGAAGTGCTTTGAGAATGACAGCCATCCTTGGCTCCTAGAGACTCACTTGTCCAAGAAAAAAATGTATATAAATAAAAATTCTCATAGCAATAGGAATAATATGAACAATCAATGTGGCAAATTGAATTAGCTGTAAATCAGTTTCCTTAACTTTGAATTAGGGTTAATTAACCTTAATCTCTCTACCTGACAAAATAAGATCAGAGAGGAAGGTGATTTTCAACATTGAGGGTTAGCCAAAGTAAATTAGCAATAATAATAATACAAATAATAATAGAGTAAGAAGAGTAGTATAATGAAAACTGTTTCGTTGAGCACCTATACATCAGAGGCTTGATGCTAACTAAATACCTTACTTATATTGCTTTACAAAATTCATAAGATGAATTTGCATGTTAGATATTACTCTCATTTCAGAGGAAAAGATTCTTCAGTAACTTGGCTAATTATAAAACTGTTAGTAGTAAGTGTTTGGGCTGTGATTGGAGCCTATTGTACAAAGGGTTCAATTTGCAACTCTGATCTATTGACAGTGGCATAGAGTTGCCGATCACGTCAATGTGTTGTTCAGGGATGGCCAGAAAGAGTGCTGAGATTGATTAGCAACGTCTGCTGTGGGCCTAAGTAAGGACTGGGGGTAGCAGAATAGAGCAGCATATTTGCCTGCTGCATCACACTGCCTCTCAAGCTAATGTAACTTAGGGAGGAGGGAAAGTCTCTTCACCTTAAAGTGTATTTTGGTAAAGCGTCACAGTGTGACACTGTTGTGATAAAAACCACCTGGTTCCAAAGTGTGCAGAGGCTGAAATGTGCCAGGGGCGGAGCTAGTGGCTCCCCACAAATAACAATTATCCCATTGGCCAGGCAGCCCCCACAGCACTCCCCAGCAGTAGCACTGTCACATCCCAACAATGCGCCTTTGCCCACAGACACATGGGCCCAATGGCTGGCACTGACGGTTTCCCTGAAAAGTGCTACTGTCCTCTGTTCTGAGTCAGCCTTATTGTTCAGAGCTTAGGGAATGAGGCACATGTCCAGATATGGGACAATAATATGTGCTATACACTTGCTGTCAGCAATATTGTAGGTCACCATGATATCAAAACCTTCAGTTCTACAGCGCTCTGAAGTGACCTCCCCATACCCTAGCCCTCAAACTTGTGAATACCGATTTGCCCTTAATTCAAATACCACTTCCTCTGAAGTCTTCCACCCACTAGCCAGAGTTAGCTTCATGATTTTTTTTCACTCCATCATCTGAAATCATGCCAGTAAATATTTGACCATTGAAAGAATGAACTTGTGTGAATACCTTAGAAATGGAGAATAAATTACAATGATTTTTTGAGACCCAAAAGGATGAAAGGATAGTAACTATTTCAAAGGTACATTCTTTGGATCTACTCTGATCATGTGTGCATCACATAGTCTAACAGCAAGTAGAGTAACAGGAAGGGTTTGGGGCTATATCCCAGCACTATGGGAGGCTGAGGTGGGTGGATCACGAGGTTAGGAGTTTGAGACCAGCCTGGCCGACATAGTGAAACCCCATCTCTACTAAAAACACAAAAAATTAGCTGGGTATGGTGGTGCACACCTGTAGTCCCAGCTACTTGGGAGGCTGAGGCAGGAGAGTCACTTGAACCCGGGAGGCGGAGGTTGCAGTGAGCCGAGATCATGCCACTGCCTTCCAGCCTGGGCAACAGAGCAAGATTCTGTAAAAAAAAAAAAAAAAAAAAAAAAGTAGCCATCATCTGGTGAGGGAAAGAGAGTACACAAAAAAAAATTCAGATAAGGCAGAAAAATATCCATTACTTGATGCTACTAATGGAATCAACCCTTCATCCCCAAATTAGGACAGATAATGGACTATAAAGACTGAGGTCATTCCACTGGGAGGAGATATTTCCTTGAGATAAGAAAGTAAAACGAAGCCAGTTTTGTTATGAAGAGGGGAGAAATGCAAAGGTGCTGAGGCAGAAAACTGAAAGTGCCTGAAAGTGCTGGAGTGATTGGCTCATAGCAAGCAAGAAGAGAATGGCAGGAGGTGAGAGTGGAGAATGGGGAGAGAGAGGCGGTGCAGAGAGGCCTTGTCGGTTCTGATAAAGGAGTTGAGGTTTTTATTCTAAGTGCAGAGAAAAACCACTAAAGGATTGAACAAGATCTGTATCTGTAAAATGACAGTAATCCTCTGCAGGACAATTTCATACACTGGAAAGAGTAACACCGTTTGATGGAGTCTTCATACCTTTAGAGAAGCTACTTACAAAGACCCAACTTAATAGGCAATTGCCAGGAATTAAACTTCATTATTTTGATTCTGTACAAAGTTGACCTTTAGTTCTAGTTGGCAGATGCATGCTTTCTGGACAGGTTAGCCTAGTGGAATGATTTATTCTAGAGCAACTCTAAATAAGATATTTTAAATAAAAAACAGTGCCTCTGAGGAGAAAAGAAGTCTCCACTTCCCAATTCAACAGTTGTTCGTTCATTCATTGATCTCTCGACTGACTTCTAGAGTAAGATGCTGCCCTTTGGGGCAGAAAAGGCTAAGCAGGTCCGTCTTCCCCACATAGTCATCCAGCTCTCCTTTCAGCCCGGGCGTGGTTCACACACTTTGGGATGTACACTTACAGGGTTCACTTCGTAACAGCAGCTGCTTGTTCCCATTGTCAAGTACTTTCCCACAGCAGGTTGTGTTTCTTGAGCCTAATGTGTTCCAGAATTTCCTGTTTCCTTACCAGTTCTTTGATTTAAAAAATTTATTTTTTCTTCACTTTTTCGACAATCTGTATTGAGCACCTGTGCCTATGTGGAGGTAAACACATCACAGAGCATTGAAGAGCAGTGTTGGGGCGGTATTAGCACATGGTGCTAGGGAGCTCAGGGGGTGAGCACTTGTCTCTGCCTGAATGGGCTTCCTGGAGGAGGTGACAGAGCTAAGCTTTGAAGGAGTCTCATTCTGACATCTCTGAGAAAGATGGATCAGAGAGTAGAAAGCAATTTGGAGACTGCTGGAGAAATCCAAGGAGAGTCCGAAAAGCCTGGACTGGTAAGGCAAGTCCAGAGGTAGAGGAAAAGTTTGCTTAAAGAGAAACAGGTTTTCAGGAAATAGAGCCAAGTGGAACTTGGAGAATAACCGGGCATAGGGCAAAAGTGAGGTAATTCAAAGAGTTTGCAGCCACACCCATCTGCTCTCCGAGGAATAGTTTCCAAGCTGAAACTCAAAGGTCACCAGTGTTCTTCATGAGATCCTGCCCTGAATCTATTACCCTTTCTCATGACCTCTTTTTGGAACATTGATGAAGAGAAAGTGGTATCATGTATGGTTTCAGAATAAAGTGCTGGAGTCATTGTATTCGCTCATTTTAAGATGCTTTCAAGGAAATACAAATATTATGATTCTTATGCCTATTTTCCGCCAGTGGCAAACCAGTCTTCTAAATATGGTTAATGTGAGAAGTGAAACTATTTTCCTAAATGCTGTTTCTTTTCTCTTTTCATCATGAAGTATATTCGGTGCTCTTCGAACTGGTGCTTATATGGTGTACATTTTGATGACCAAAGGCCTGAAGCAGTCAGTTTGTGACCAGGGTTTTTACAATGGACCTGTCAGCAAATTCTGGGCTTATGCATTTGTGCTAAGCAAAGCACCCGAACTAGGTGAGTACCTTCTTCCATTTCCTCTCCCTCTCTTTGTAGCAACATATCCACAATGTTTATTTAGTGACCAAAGGAACAATTTGAAGGTCCTATTTTGTTGGTTTCAGGAAAGTTACAGTGAATGAATTTGAGTTCTTGACTGACTTCTACTTTCTATTGTTCACTCCCTCTTTCCTTTTAAATAATTTTACATTGTGCATATTAACAGCAGATAGTTTATACTGAACATGCTGATTTTTTAGCTCTACTAAAAATATACTGCCAGGGACTTATACAATGTACACAGCCCCCTTTAAAAGGCCCACTGAGCTGAGCTAATATTAAAATATGGGGGAAAAAAGAGCAACACAGCTATTTCCAAGTCCCGTATCTGAGCGTACTTTCATCTGTAGAGTTAGGATTCAGATTAGGAATTAAGCTTTTCATCTGGGAACCCTCATGTTCTCATTAACAAATGCTAAGGGTTGGTCTCTGGTGGTGTTTGATTTTAATCATCAAGACTGGCCTTAGGGAAGGGGAATGTAATTTACCTTCTAGAAATTAATAGAAAATACAGGCTGTATTTGTAGATTTCTATAATTTTTCCCTCAACTCTTTAATGGTCTTGAATGTAAGTGTGGCACAGGTTAGCAGAAATAGTAAAGTCAAGGAGCTGATGTGGGCACAGTTTTCCAGGAAAATGTCTTTATTTACACAGAAAGAGATCTAGTGGTGACAACAAGCTCTGAGTACATCCATGAGTAATACTAGCAAACTGGTACAGATTGTACAGGTACAAACTGGTAAGGCAAACCTGGTCACCATCTGGGGTTCTGGGTTTTTTTTTTACCTGCAATTAAGAATTATACATATTTAGTTCAAAAGATATCAATTGCGATTTTTGCCATGGTTTTCAATGGCAAAACTGCAATTACTTTTGCACCAACCTAATATGTATTGTCCCCTCACCTCTTTCTCCTAAAGAGGGCGATCGAGGTTATACTTTCCTTACAAACCACCTGCAATATAAGCTATGAGCAGTCTCTGTAAGGTGCTCTTTGTTCATGCCCCGTGTCTATTCAGATAGAATGGGAAGAGTCTGATGTGTGCAGGCCAGCAACCCAGCCGCCTTCCACTGGAAGCCAGAAACCTGCTGTTTACAAGTAGATGACAGTTGGTTTGAGCTACTGTCATCCCAGGTCAAAAACAAGGGAAGAACAACAGAAGAAAATTTTTCCTGAAAGCCTTTTCTAAGAGGGGCAGAGGTACAAAGATAGTCCAAAATAACTAGATAACTACCGCATGCATGTGCACGCCTGCACCCCTCCCCGACACACATACGCCTATACACACGCAGCCTATGAAAATGGTCTCAGGCTAAAATGCATTAGTGTGGATTCATTTAGTCATTCATTCAATGCATTTATGTTAAGCACCGGCTGAAATAGAATGGCAACTTTATCTAAAAGGAATTTTATGATACAAATTTTATGAACCAGACCCCAGGAGGTATTGGTACCACTAGGTATGAAGTCATAGGCTAAAGAAGTGGTTTTCACCCTGGATTTACAGACAATGCCTGAAAAATCTGAAGAGGTATTTCGGGGAATTTTAAAATTATATGAGAATATTTTAATTTGCTTTGATTCATAGAGTTTCTGAATCAGAGCACTTGTTCTCAAACTGGGGTTGATCTGAGAGTGTGAGCATGTATTCTTTACTCTTGGGGTTTTGTGACTCTTTTTTCTCCCCACTGAGACAGAGTCTCACTGTGTTGCCTGGGCTGGAGTGCAGTGGTGCTATCTCAGCTCACTGCAACCTTCGCATCCCGGGTTCAAACGATTCTCGTGCCTCAGCCTCCCGAGTAGCTGAGATTACAGGTGTGTGCCACAGCACCTGGCTAATTTTTGTATTTTTAGTAGAGACAGGGTTTTCACCATGTTGGCCAGTCTGGATTTGAACTCCTGACCTCAGGTAATCAGCCCTCCTTGGCCTCTAAAGTGCTGGGATTACAGGCATGAGCTACTGTGCCCGGCTGTGGCTTTTTTTCTTTAAAATAAATTTACACATTATTAAAGTTTGAATTATTTTAGTTGAGAAATCTATCCCTCTGACTTTTATGCTATTTAATAACCTTATTAATCCCCTATATTTTTGACAAAGGCCTGACTACAGCTACAGAAATGTAGTAAATGCATGAAACATGTGAGTTCCCCTGAATGCTACCCCTGAACACTTCAACAATTTCTACCTTTTACTACCTCCCCCCCAGATTTTTTTTTTAAATAAGAAATGGTATGATATGTCTGACCTTTAAGCCTCAGATCGCAAAGAAGCAGCCTCAGTGTTTTCTTCTAGAAATGCCTTTTCCCTGCAAGGAATACTTGTCTGTGTTGTGTTCTGAGTTATATGCAGCTGTATTTGAGGTGCTTGAGAACAAACATAGTCCTTTCTACCTTTTGGAGGAATAATTTATTGAAATGCCACCTCAAGCTATCTATAGTGATGAATTTCCTTTAAAGACATAATCAGGGCCGGGCGCGGTGGCTCAAGCCTGTAATCCCAGCACTTCGGGAGGCCGAGACGGGCGGATCACGAGGTCAGGAGATCGAGACCATCCTGGCTAACCCGGTGAAACCCCGTCTCTACTAAAAAATACAAAACACTAGCCGGGCGAGGTGGCGGGCGCCTGTAGTCCCAGTTACTTGGGAGGCTGAGGCAGGAGAATGGCGTAAACCCGGGAGGCGGAGCTTGCAGTGAGCTGAGATCCGGCCACTGCACTCCAGCCCAGGCAACAGAGCGAGACTCCGTCTCAAAAAAAAAAAAAAAAAAAAAAAAGACATAATCAGACCTATGCTCTCTGTCCTCCTGACTTTTAGGATTCCTAGAGAAGACCTATTAGTGTAGCAACCAGAGGTATTCATGTTTTCATCTTCTATCTTGGTTGTGTTGATGCTGATGATCTTAATATCACCTGTCTTAATTTAATCCAGGCCCAAATGTCCACTCCCCTCAGCCTCATGGCAGACATTGTAATTGAACAGAGTTTTCCCTCTTGAGCCCCAAAGGAGCCATAGTCCAGTTTCCTATTTGCAGTCAACAGGAGTGGTGTGCCGCTGGCATGATAATCCCTTTCCCTGGAAAGGACTCATTCATCACAAAAACTTGTAGTAGTCCTTTGTGGATTATCCAACAATTGATCCTTCTGTAGTTAAAATATGAGATTGAAGTGTTGGGAAAAATAATATTCTAATCTTGATGTAGTTTTTAATGAGGCTAATTAGTAACATAAATTCTTCATATAGTTTCAAACGCTTTATAGAGATAATTTTCATGTCCTGAATACTTTTTTTTTTTTTTTTTTTACATTTTAAAATATGGGATATTGTTCTTCAAATACTCTGGAGCTCCTCTGACAATGGCCATTCAGAGGTTAACTGCTGACTCAAAACAGGTCCAAAATCAGTGCAAGTGTCTCCAAGACAAGCAGACCTAGGTCTTTACATAGTCAACATGTTTGCCTGGATGACTTTTTTTTCCCATGCATTTTGGACGTTAAATTTCTTTCCAGTTTGTGTAGTTGGGAAATCTTGTCTCCACTATTGAGTTAAGAGAGATTTACCCATTTCGATTATTTAGAACTTTTCTTATTTTTAGGTCCCAAGTTTTACCTTTCAATATTCTAAGACTCTGGACTCTCTTATGAGCATCAAAAGGAAAAGATCTTGTGAGGAAAAAAACAGTTCTTCCATGCACAATATTGAAACTGCATCCCCCCAGCTCCCACAAACTCAAACTCCTGTTTTAAATTGCAGTAAAATATACATACTGTTCAGATTGTGGAGCAACCATCACTCCATCAACTTCCAGAACTTTTGCATCTTCCCCAACTGAAATGCTTCTCATTCCACACTAACTCCCCCTTCACTAAACTCTTAATAAATAGCAAGAAGAGCTTTCTGTTTCAGCAGAAAACCGTGTGCTCATTTCAGTGAATTATGGGGTTGCAGGCCACTAGAACAAGTGAGAGGAAGAGAGCCACTAACCTGCTTTGTGTGCCAAATCTTTGAGCACCTACTATTTGGATTATATTAAAACCTGCTGAGATTTTGTTTTGTTAGAACTTGGAAACATCTGCTGTGAGCCCAGGTCCTTGCTCAGTTGAGCATGTCATTGTTTTTGAAGCTCTGACTCAGCAGCACTCTAGCTAGCTCTGGGAAGAGGGACTCAGCTGTGTGTCACAAACCACACACACAGAGTAGCCTCTCTGTGTCTCTTGGTGGCCAAGAACACCCTGGGGATTTCCAAATGCTTGTTGCTTTTCCTGCAGCTGCAAAGGTGTAGTTAAGAAGGGACACTTGGGTATAAGGAACACCATGCCCTGCCTGAAAGCTGACTCTTCCATGATAATAGTTGGACCAAAGGTTAGAGAAATTATGATAAAGAGAACATGAGCCAGGAGGTAGCCAAAATGACATGACTGAAACATCCAAGAGTCTAAAGTCCCATTGCTTGTACTTGGCCAGCATCGTTCCCATTATGCCAACAGGACATTTGAACAAGAAAGATTGACCAACTCAAATGCACAGTTCCTCTGATAGTTAACATTTCTGGGTCACTCCATAGCTTCTGGAAAGCCTGAAATTACCTTCACTTGGCATGACTCTGGCTCATGACAAATTAAATGTGACATTATGTGGTTTCCCCAGAGGAAAAATAATTTGTACCTGCTAGAGCGGCATGACTGATGCATCTCAGCTGCCATATCCAAAACCGTGCGAGGACTCGGTTAGCTCTTCTGGAGCCCCACCAGTTCCCCCTGCTTGAGGGAAACTACCACTGTTTGGGTCAGCAGTCTTGGGGATAGTAACCCTGATAGAGCGTTGAATGGTACTACTGATCAGCTCCAGAGCCATTGCTGCGAGACGCTTAGTTTCATTCCTGCACCCACCATCCCGCATATGTGTTCTGGAAAAAACTCCTAAGCAAATTTAAGTTAATTTTGTCATTGAAATTTTGGGACATGTTTTCTCCCCTCCTACCCCTCCACTCCACTCCACTCCCTAAAGTAACTAGAAACACCCAGTGTGTCTCAGATAAACCTGAGATATACCCTCACCTCCAGACAGGAGAAACACAAAGCCGTTCTTAACTCCAGAATTGTACCTTCCACTTTCCATCCCACACTGGCCCATTCTAATATGGTTTTTCTTAATCATTCTTTAGACAGTAAGATTTTAATATAAAAGTGATGATAGAGTTAAACTAAAGAATTAGGATGAAATGCATATCACTTTATGACAAATTTATTATAATGTGTTTGGAATTGTATGGGGATTTATATTTTAGTTAATGCTAACAGACTCATAAAAGCATCTATTCAATTATGAATGACTCAATTTGTTTTACATATACAGTTTCTTAGACATCTACCTTCTTTACACTATGAACAAAGGTAGCTGGAATTGATTGTGTCTACGTTATTGTCGACAGAGGGATTGGAGGCACAGAGTAGTAGTTATACAGAAACGGTGGCTCTCTGACAGGCACACAAAAATAGCCCAGTTTAACACTGAGAAGTAGACCCCGGGTCTCCTGACACCAGTTTTGTCCCTTAAGTATGAGTGTTACCATCAGCATCCATCATTGTTAGCCTGCCTGACATTTATAGACACCATAAAAATCAGGCATCTTGCAAGAGAGAAGATGACTTCAACAA
>NW_012110430.1:434043-450065 GCF_000951045.1 Mandrillus leucophaeus | reverse complement strand
CTTTTTCTATTGTAAACAAATAAGAAATAATACTATTTAACAGTTTAGTAGGAAAATAAACTAATAGCTCTCCTAATGAATGGAATGGGGCACCATCTGTATCCTTCCAGCCACTGTCATTAGAACCTTAGAAGTCTTTCCCCACAGCCCAGCATGCTTTGACCTTGCCTGGTGCAACCGTTTTAGGCCATCTGTGAAGTACATGAGGGATAAGGCAGGAATAAGTACTAGCTTTTTTTGCGCTTAATTAAATTTCAGAAGAAGAAGATCCAGGGCCAGGCACGGTGGCTCACGCCTATCGTCCCAGCACTTTAGGAGGCTGAGGCCAGCAGATAGCTTGAGCTCAGGAGTTCAAGACCTCATCTCTACTAAAAAAGTTTTTTTTAATCAGCTGGGCTTGGTAGCACGTGCCTGCAGTCCTAGCTACTCCTGAGGCTGCAGTGGGAGGATCACTTGAGCCCAGGAGATCAAGTCTTCAGTGAGCTGTGATGGCATGTAGGTGACAGGGCGAGACCCTATCTCAAAAACAAATAAAAAATTAAAAGAACCTTCTAACTCTTGTTTTTACACAAAAAGAAGCCAGGTTTGAGTTCACCAAACGTCATGAAGGATGTCAATTTTTCCCATGTGTTATAACCACAGAGATAGGAAGGAGAAAGATGCATTCACCTGCATTAGCCTGTTTCTGTCCCGCATCCTAGTGTATCTTCCCTTATTCTCTTACTCGATAATGTAATTGGGTGTATTTTTCACTGGGCTTGCTCTTCATCCAATTTTACATAAATGTTCTACAGTCTATTTTCAGAGCCCTGAGACTTTTCAGTGAAGCATTGCAGATACATAGCATCTACCCACCTCAGCATAATTCTAGCTTTCGTAATATAAATTCCCTGCCTCAGAAGCTATGGTCTTTTCCTTCAAAGGGATATTGTTAGACGAAATTTTGATAGATCCTGGAAAGCTTTTCAGTTAATTCTATAAAATGAAAACTGTCATTTTCAATTTCTCCTCACTTGATTCACTGGTATAAAATATTCCTATTACTCTTGTCAGCGAATGTGTATAGAAGAGGACGTTTGTCCCCCTTTTTCTGTCTGTCTTTTGTTTAGATTTTACTTTTCTCACTGCCATTTGGCAAGGCTTCGTAATTTACAGGGAGCTCACAAGAACATGTGTTTGAGGGGCACCTTTTGTCATGTACCAAAGAAAAATTATGGTTTTACTACTCTAGAGAGGCCTTAGAACATTTTGCTGGGCACTTGAGTTCCAGTGCGTTTCTTTTGATTGATAAATGATCTAAGACAAGTCACCGGTCCCCTCCAGGTGATATTTTCTAAGATGTATAGTTGAGTTGGGAGTTGGCAACATAGTTGTTAATGTCCCTTCCAGATCAGTGATGGATAAGATTTTGTGTGAAATACCTTGAAAGAAACATTTGCTGCTTGCCGACTGTGTGTGAAGAGGGCCATACTGATTATCCACTTAATCCTCAGGCAATTCCATGCTACTCTTTTAAATTATCACCATTTATATAGACGAGGAAACTAGAAATAGTGAGGACAAGTAACTTGTCCAGGGTCACAGAGCTAGTAAGTACCAGTCATGGGTTCTAATCCCATCCATGTAACCCTCCAGTCCTAGCTCAGGATGTCTACCCTCTTATAAAACTGTAAGTCATCGTTATTTGTGGTCAAGGATCTCACGTACCTTCTTCCCCTTTGTCTTTCAGGAGATACAATATTCATTGTTCTGAGGAAGCAGAAGCTGATCTTCCTGCACTGGTATCACCACATCACTGTGCTCCTGTACTCTTGGTACTCCTACAAAGACATGGTTGCCGGGGGAGGTTGGTTCATGACTATGAACTATAGCGTGCACGCCGTGATGTACTCTTACTATGCCTTGCGGGCGGCAGGTTTCCGAGTCTCCCGGAAGTTTGCCATGTTCATCACCTTGTCCCAGATCACTCAGATGCTGATGGGCTGTGTGATTAACTACCTGGTCTTCTACTGGATGCAGCATGACCAGTGTCACTCTCACTTTCAGAACATCTTCTGGTCCTCACTCATGTACCTCAGCTACCTTGTGCTCTTCTGCCATTTCTTCTTTGAGGCCTACATCGGCAAAATGAGGAAAACAACGAAAGCTGAATAGTGTTGGAACTGAGGAGGAAGCCATAGCTCAGGGTCATCAAGAAAAATAATAGACAAAAGAAAATGGCACAAGGAATCACACGTGGTGCAGCTAAAACAAAACAAAACATGAGCAAACACAAAACCCAAGGCAGCTTAGGGATAATTAGGTTGATTTAACCCAGTAAGTTTATGATCCTTTTAGGGTGAGGACTCACTGAGTGCACCTCCATCTCCAAGCACTGCTGCTGGAAGACCCCATTCCCTCTTTATCTGTCAACTCTAGGACAAGGGAGAACAAAAGCAAGCCAGAGGCAGAGGAGACTAATCAAAGGCAAACAAAGGCTATTAACACATAGGAAAAAAATGTATTTACTAAGTGTCACATTTCTCTAAGATGAAAGATTTTTACTCTAGAAACTGCGAGCACACACACACACACAATCCTTTCTAACTTTATGGACACTAAACTGGAGCCAATAGAAAAGATAAAAATGAAAGAGACACAGGGTGTATGTCTAGAACAATAATGCTTTTGTAGAAACTAAAGCCTTTTTAAGAAATGTCAGCTGCTGTAGCCCCCATGAGAAAAGATGTCTTAATCATCCTTACGAAAACAGATGTAAACAACTATATTTCAACTAACTTCATCTTCACTGCATAGCCTCAGGCTAGTGAGTTTGCCAAAACCAAAGGGGGCAAATACTTCCCCAAGGTTCTTCCTGGGAGGATGGAAACAGTGCAGCCCAGGTCCCATGGGGGCAGCTCCATCCCAGAGCATTTCTGATAGTTGAACTGTAATTTTCACTCTTAAATGAGATATGAAGCATTATCCTTTTGTTCAGTTGCCCCGGGCTTTTGAACAGAAGAGTAAATACAGAATCGAAAAGATAAACACTTGACCAAACAATGTGAAACAGGTTGTGTAGTATTTGTAAAAAGGCCCGGCCCAGGACCACAGTGAGCTAGAAAAGGGAGAAAGGCAGTGGGAAAAGAGGTGAGCCGAAGATCAATTCGAGAGACAGACGGTGTGTATGCCCCTCCCTGTTTGACTTCGCACACACTCATAACTTTCCAAATGAAACATAGTACCGCGTATATTTTCAATATTTTTGTGAATTCCAAAAGGAAATCACAGGGCTGTTCCTGATACTGGGGGAACACTGTGTTTCTGCATCATCTGCATTTGCTCCCCAAGCAATGTAGAGGTGTGTAAAGTGCCCTCTGCTGGCTGAGTGGCAATACTACAACAAACTTCAAGGCAAGTTTGGCTGAAAACAGTTGACAACAAAGGGCCCCCTATACACTTATCCCTCAAATTTTAAGTGATATGAAACACTTGTCATATCTTTGGCCAAATCAGAAGATACTCACCCTGCTTCAAGTCAGCTTCAGAAATGTTTTAGAAGGGACTTTCGCTCTGGAACTCAAAATCAATTTGTTAAGAGCCATATTCTTTAAAAAAAAAAAAAAACTGGATAATATTATCTGTAATACTTCAGTCCTTTACAAGCCAAATACATGTGTCAATGTTCCTAGTATTTCAAGGAAGCAATTATGTAAAGTGGTTCAATGTGACATAATAGTGTTATAATTGGTTAAGTAGCTTAATGATTAGGCAAACTAGATGAAAAGATTAGGGGCTTCTACACTGCATAGATTCCATGCACATAGCCACGCATACACACACACATGTGGGGTACACTGAACTTCAAGGCCCAAATGAATAGAAACACATTTTCTGGCTAGCAGAAAAAAAAAAAAAACAAAAAAAAAAACTGTTGTTTCTCTTTCTTGCTTTGAGAGTGTACAGTAAAAGGGATTTTTTCAAATTATTTTTATATTATTTTAGCTTTAATTGTGCTGTCGTTCATGAAACAGAGCTGCTCTGCTTTTCTGTCAGAGATGGCAAGGGCTTTTTCAGCACCTCGTTTATGTGTGGAATTTAAAAAGAATAAAGTTTTATTCCATTCTGTGTGAATGGTTTGAGCAGTGAACAAGGAATCCATGCAAACCAAGTCATGACTGGAAGAAATGGGGAGGGGGGGCAGCGCAGGGGAGGAAAGCTGTTACATCTGTGTTAAATGATTGTGAGTGGTCTATAATGTCTTGAAGTTGGTTCATAGATGAGACACAATTGATGGAGGAATGTATTATAAATTATGCAAAATCTGACATGAGCTGAAAAGACAGGTCCTGTTATAAGAACTAATAGATGCTTAGGATGCAAATGTTATTTTGAGCTTCGCAAATACATGATACCGTGCAATAAGCCTTTTTTCCTTATAACAGAAAATGAGAATAATTAAAATGAGGAGAAGGCCACATAACAATTGACTTGAGTTTAATTGAAAGACCCATTGGAGGCTCATCTGGTTGATTTAATTATTTAATTCAGTGATTTATTACAGATCTCTTAATGCAGGTTAGAATACGGAAGTGAGCATAAACCTTAAAAAGACTCTGAATGATGCTTCCAAAGCACTTTCATCTTGGTATTAGGTTCATGTTTGTCTTTACTTGTAAAATAATTTGGAATTTTTGTTTACAGGGTGAATGTCTTAATAGTTTTAAAATTAGCTAAATATATCTAAAGGCATTTCCAATGTTTATCATGGGAGGAAAAAAGCCACATTTTTTTAAAAAAAAAAAAAAAACAAAACAAAACGAAATTTTGGTAGTATAGGTTCAATGCACTGTTTTTAACATCTCAGCTTAGCTGCTTTAATCATATCAAGATATGAGGCTGGATCACTGGCCCATGACAAATCTGAAACCTACCAGAGAATTGACTGCCACATAGATAATCCTGCTGTCAGTTAACATTCCAGAAAAACTTGGGCAGGCAGGTTTTTATAGCTGCCCCACTATGCTGCAATAGATTATCTTTCTATTGAAGATTTTCCACTGCATCCCAATCCTACTATGGTGAAAACATTGTTCTTGGACTAAAAAAAATCCTTTATTTCACACACACACAATTTCATACACTAGGTCTGAGCATCAACCCAAGCCCATGAGTTTGCAATGAAGTTCTAGTGAGAAGTGCTCTATTCATAAAGCAGGGGGTTTATGTGACCTTCTAGTGTTGCTTATGGGAAAAGAGTAACTACCATATTACATCTAACGGAAGGCCAAAGTACCAAATTAAAACCACAGATTGAAGTTGTTCTTCAAAGTCACTTACTCCCATCCTTCTAATTATGCTCCACTACAAAAGTAAGGGGAGAAGAGGTAATGCTGTACATGTACATTGCTAGAGGGAAAAGAAAGGCTTGATTATATCCCCTCGCTTCTCCACCTCTCTGCTTACGTAAAGAAACTGATTAGAAAAGAGACTAATGTATCTGGACTGAGTTAGAAACTTCGTATGAGTGGGCTTTGTAGAATTGATGGGAAAGACAGTGGGAACCTAGGAGAACAGAAAGAGACCCACGGAATGTCTTTTTTTCTTTTCTTTCTTTTTTTTTTTTTTTTTTTTTTTCTCTCTCTGTCACCCAGCCAGGCTGGAGTGCAATGGTGCGATCTAGGTTCATTGCATATTAATAATTGGGAAAATTTATTGAAATTCTTTTCTCCATTTGCCTCAATGATAACATGGGACCACGGAATTTTTTTTTTTTTTTTTAATTTTGAGACAGAGTTTTGCTCTTGTTGCCCAGGCTGGAGTGCAGTGGCACGATCTCGACTCACTGCAACCTCCGCCTCCCAGGTTCCAGCAATTCTCCTGCCTCAGCCTCCCAAGTAGCTGAGGTTACAGGTGCCCACCACCACACCCAGCTAATTTTTGTATTTTTAGTAGAGACAGTGTTTCACCATGTTGGCCAGGCTGGTCTCAAACTCCTGACCAAGTGATCCACCCGCCTTGGTCTCCCAAAGTGCTGTGATTATAGGCGTGAGCCACCGTGCCTGGCCCAGAATGTCTTTTTAAATCAGATGTAGCATCTTCATAAGGTAAAGCCTGTCACATCAGAGTAACAAAGCTCCTGGAGTAGAGTGATGCTAGAATAGAATGTTTCGGAAGTCTGGCCATAGTCCCAGATTCTGAATTACCTGGGAGAGACAAGATGCTTAGGTTACTATTTTTTCTTTGTTCTGATAGTACAGCCTCTACTGAGAGACCATGTGTGTGTCACACAACCGAGGCAGCTAGGGCATATTCTGAGGGCTTTTTTTTTTTGCTGGGGGTGGGGGGTTGCTTAATGATTCTTTAACAGAGTAACTGGATTGGCCAAGGTCTGATTCAAGAGGCTATGAGGAGAATGGAGAACTCTGCCTCTCAGAGTTCAGAGCTTTAAGTTGTATAAGCATGGTCCATGTCCACCTCTTGTAAACACTTATTTCCTTAAAAGTTTCCATCGTGAAAAATAATATCATGTCAAAGTTTTATGAGCGCCCAGAACGTCCCAGTAGTCAAATGTAGTGTCTTTCTCTAGTCTCTGTTTTTGGTAATAAATACCTTGCTCTCAATTTAGGATGATCGTAAGGCCTATGTTCGTGCTGTGAGTCATTGTCTCCCACAGCTTTTAAAACGTCTTTCTGTGTCTTTTCTATACAACACCTGATTCTTTGTGCCTCAGACTCATTGCCATCAGGAAGAGACTCTGCCAAGATCCACCACCACATTTGGCCAGTGGTGTATACACATTAAAGTGAGAGCTGATGAAATCACAATGCCCTATTTTGTTCTGACAATCAGTATGAAGGGGTAGGTCCGAGTGTGCCAGTGAGCCAACAGCTCTGTATGCTGGTATCCAAGACTTCCACAAAACAAGTGTCAGTGCAGTCACGGCATTTTCTTGAATGCTGTTGTGGCAGACTCCAGTTATAAACATCTGTGAGCCATATGGCACAACTCATGGCTAAAGAGGCCAGTAGAGTGCACCTGCACAGAGCATTGAAGAACATACGCAAACCTGTTGAATCATCAAGTTATTTTCCTCATCCTCAGAGACTTTGACAATTCAGGGCTCACAGACGGCAGGGGAGAATTCTCAGGCTTCCCTTCCTCCTGAATGACGCTTTTTAAAGGAAGTGATGTGGAAGTTGTTCTACAAGTTAGATGGACAGTGGGAGCACATTCGTGAGTGGGGCTTGGGAGATCTCAAAAATGGCACTTTGATTTTAGGCTGGGCAGGCAAAAGTCTCACGGTAAGATATATTTCATTGGACGTCCAAACCCACAACTGCATTGCACTAACCTCTTCTGAAGTAACTGGTTAAATTAAGAACTGGTCCCATAAGTCAGGGTCAAGCCACATTTATAACCCATTCGGGCCGGACGTGAAGGGTTCTGACTCACGTTGGTATTTAAATGCTGTTACTTTCCCAATGCTTAGTAGCACTTGAGACTTTATTTCAATCGACAAAAACCAAGAAGGTCACAGAAGTAGCCTAATAGTCCTCCCTGGTCATATTCGTTTCAAACAGGTCTGCCTGTCTGGGCATATTGAGGCAGGAGGTTGCTTGCTGCTATCTTGAAAACCGCTGGAAGATTGAGCTTCTTGGGGACCTCAGAGCCTATGTTCATATGGAAGCCCACCCATATAAGCCTCACAGAGCAAATCACAGCAATGTTGAAGTTGTTATTTTCAAGTGCTTATTTCACATTAAAAAAAATATTTTTTCCTGGTGTATTAAAATTAAAAATAAAATCATAACTTTTGATTTAAAATCAAACTGTGTTTCTGTTTTCTCTCTTACTCTGGGCAATTTAAATGGGACATCTAGGACACTAAGGGTTCCTCAAATATTCAGAAATGCCATTTCCACCCTTTACACCCGTAGGCACGGGGCACAGAGATGAGTCACTAAAACTCCTCACTTTCTAGTAGAGCCCAAAGATGCTGTAGCCCTCAACTACTACTGACTAAATGTCCATAAGATGTCCAGCCCTTCAGTAATGCCTTTCATTCATTGATAGAGCATTTTACAATTCACATGCTTTCTACCTCTGTTGGTTCACCAGAGCAGTGTTTTTTTGTTTGTTTTGTTGTTGTTATTTTGTTTTTTTTTTTTGAGATGGAGTCGGGCTCTGTCCCCCAGGCTGGAGTGCAGTGGCAAGATCTCAGCTCACTGTAACCTCTGCCTCCCGGGTTCAAGCGATTCTTCTGCCTCAGCCTCCTGAGTAGCTGGGATTACAGGGACACACAACCATGCCTGGCTAATTTTTGTATTTTTAGTAGAGACAGAGTTTCACCATGTTGGTCAGGCTGGTCTCGAACTCCTGACCTTTGTGATCTGCCTGCCTCGGCCTCCCAAAGTGCTGGATTACAGGCGTGAGACACTGTGCCAGGCCACCAGAGCAGCCGTAATGGGGCAGACAGTCTAAATTGAATCTCCATTTTTATAGATGAGGAAAATGTGCTTGTTAGATCCAGTGTTACAGAAGTGGAAGGAATGAGATTTGGACATCATCTTAGCTGGATTTTGCTGCAGCCATTCAATCTTTTGAAAAGAATGAGAGTATAAATGAATAAAATGCTAATACTTGGTACTGACCTTTGCCATGTCATTGGACAGAGCGTCTCAGGGTGAAATATATGCTAGGGAAAATAATGGGTACAGCAGCTCCTTCTTAGTTAATGACGCAGTGAGTTACTCACACGCCTGCCAGCTACTAGCAGGAGTAATCCAATTCATCCACTCCCCGATCCCTAAATAATCTAGCCTTCAAATTCTAGTGTTCTGGAAAGTTCTATTGCATATTTGATAGGTGAAATAGTTTGTCATTCTTCATGACTTTTTGGCGCATCGTTACAATGTGTACAAAAGCAATGTCCCTATGGCGTTTATATTTAAAACCCAAGAAACCGTTATTTGTGCAGGTTTCTCACGGCCAAATTATTGCCTCTTTTCATATCTCAGAGTTGTTAAAATGGAACTTTGCAATCTATTTAATGTATTTTCTTAACTTAGGGTCAAATGGGGAAAAATCCCATCCTGCACACAAAGTGTTTTTATTAACTTCAAAAAGGGATGGGGAGGGGGAGGAAAAGCAGACTTCAGGGAGCATTCCTGTTTTGTTACCAAAGTCCCAGAAACCTAACACAGATGACCGTGCCATCATGTAGCTTCTGTTACATGTCTCACAATTTTTCTTTAGTTCAGAAATTAATAAAGCATACATTAAAACATACAAACAGATCACTGTCTAGCCAACAAAAATGCTGTACTTACGGAACTCCAAGACCAAGATATAATAGAGCATGTTCCTACAAAAGAACAAAAATGGGCTCACAATACTAATATTTTGGAAATGTAACCACTCCTGGCTCGTTTTTTTTTAATTTTTTTTTTAGAATAAATGCATGTAGGTGGGTGTTCTAAATCAATAGGCAAGACAAATACAGTTAAAGTAACTGAAACAGCTCCTCACTGGTTGGTCTGTAGCTGATTAATCTCCAGCCTTGGTAGGTCTGGGACAGGGTCTCGGTTATTACCACACACTGCTCCCTGAGACCAAATTGGGAGACCCAGCTGAGTGCAGGGACTTCCACAGTGTGTGTGTGTGGAGGAGGAGGGGCTATATTGTGTCCCCCCAGCCTCACAAAACTAGATACACACACGTCCAGAATTACACATGTGCCCTCTGACTGTAGCACCATCTCACTAAGCAAAGGACTCCAGGCAAGACAAGAAGCTCTAGGTCAGGAAAGATTGGACGCTACTGAACTAAAAGAGACTGTTACCTAATTATCCCATTTTATCCCTTTTATATTTTTTATATCCATTTTGTTTGTTTATTATTTCTTTTTTGAGACCAGGTCTCGCTCTGTCACCTAGGCTGGATTGCAGTGGTGCGATCACGTTTCCCTGCAACCTCAGCCTCTCGAGTAGCTGGGACCACAGGCACGCCACTCTGTAGAGACTGGTCTCTTTATATTGCCTAGGCTGGTCTCAAACTCCTAGGCTCAAGCTATCCTCCCACCTTGGCCTCCCAAAGTGTTGGGATTACAGGCATCAGTCACCACGCCTAACCTATATCCATTTTATGTTTAACTGCTTTTCATTGTTTTCATCTATATAATAGTTGAAGGAAGGAACCTTTGGGATTTTGCCTTATTATGCATCACAGAGTATGTATTTATTTGGGGAAAATCATACACACACACTATGAAAGCACCATGGCAGCCTAAGGGTTACACACATACCACAGCCCGCTCCTGACACGCCACCGTCTCACCACTGGGTTCTGTCATCTTTGGTATTTTCAGCCCCCCTTCCCTGGGTGAAAACCCTGTGCCACACTCTGGGGTTTCACACACAGCTTCCTTTTCTATTGACTACACTAATTCCTTTCATACTAGAGGGAAAACCTATCCCCCTGGGTATTTCTCTGCTATGTTTTATTTGTGAAAACTCCAGTGAGTATTTGCTAAGGCTGTTAATATCTCTCTACGAAGAAAAGAAAAACAGGGTTCACTATTCCTGCATCCTCTACTGCTCACAGTTATATATGAGTTACTATAAAACACCAGAGCTTTTTTGCAAAACAAGCACTTTTTCTGAATTAGAAGCAGTTCTAATTTCAACTTAGTTTTAGAATAATTAAATCGATAGAACATAAATAAACCTACTGAGCTTTCCAGTAGACTTAGGCCGCCATACCAACTCATTTGTTCATTCACATCTAACCTAAGTTTCCCTAGGACCCCTCAGTTTACAGAGACAATTTAATTCATTCCTTCCTTCCTTCCTTCCTTCCTTCCTTCCTTCCTTCCCTTTCCTTCTTTCCTTCCTTCCTTCCTTCCTTCCCTTTCCTTCTTTCCTTCTTTCTTTCTTTCTTTCCTGCTGGTTTGTAGCTCCCACTGATATAGGACCTCTGACTTCCTGCCAAGTCCCTTGCATCTAATTCTGGAAATTGCCAGATTAAGTCTCGCAGCCTCTACCCGGCATTTCTTTTACGTGGTCACCCACACCCCACCTCCCAGCCTCCCACCCCTGCCAGGCGCAGCTGCTGTTGCATCTCTCCAATGGGCCCTGAAATCGCTGTGCACAGCCAGGTTCAGCAAGTCTCAGCAGGCATCCCCCTTCTCCCAGAAAGGCAACGGTTCCTCTGCTCTGCAGTGGGGCAAGATGTCCCTTTTCTCTTAATTATACATTCTGTGGGAGAAAACTGGCCCCCCTCGACTCAAGAGCCAGACATGCATCCAGGGTGCCGGGGGAGAGATTCGCGGAATGGCCACTGTGCTGCGGCAGAATCTCGACTTCCTCCCCTGCATGGGTCAAAGCTTCCCTCAGGTTTTGAACTCATCAGACCTATTACCTTCTTCCCCATGGAGGAATGCCCTTTCTGGAACTTCCTCAGCCCCACTGCAAATAGACCTGTGGCCACCACACCAGCTTCCCGGACCTGCTCAGACATACCTGGGCCCAGCAGAAGTGAGTTCCTTTTCTAGAAGCCCTAGATCTCCTTAGGGTTCCCTGTTACCTGCCCCACCACAGGCGCGGACGTCCTTGAGAGCCACTTAAATTCAACCCAGCCACCATGCTACATATGTAAAGAAATAACAAAGTACAAAAATACTTAAAACAACACAAGTCCTTGCCTTTCCTGTGAAAATCAGTTTTTTGAATCGAAAGATCAAACTGCAGAAAATCACAATAATTACGTGGATTTTCTCCACTTCTGATTCATGGCTATACACGTGCCCACTTCCTCTTCCTGGGAAGTACAGGCTGGAGCTCCCTGGTATGTTGTCAGAGCACTGTGCTTTTCTACTTCATGAGACTTTGACCCCAGTAAATATATACCTAGTTATTTGTGTACTGTCTATTCAACATCTGTCGTCTTCTACAGATTACAAGCTCTGTAGGATTGGAATCAAGTTTGTCTGTTCTCTCCAGAAATTCCAGGCCCCTGTAGAAGGCTAAATATTTGTTGAAAGGATAAATATATTTTAGCATATGGTTGTAGGTACCATAATAGATCTCTATCTTCTCCATATGTCTGTGTGTTTAGTGTGTATGTCTGCATGAGTGTCTGTGTGTGTGTTGAGAAATTCCTTGTGATTTTCCATTTTCTACTTTTAAACAGGCAGAAGTGTGTTTTGACCCATTGGATTATGACTATTTGCTTATTCCACTGGAAATTTTACAATCTTCTGTAATATTGTGACTGTGATTAGCAAAAGTTCTTGTCTAAGACTTCAGAACATAGGCTCTGGAGTTTAACTGCCATCTGCTTGGGGATGGTTATTTGCCCCTTCTGTGTCTCAATTTCCTCATGTATGCAATAATAATGATACCTACTGCAGGCCAGGCGTGGTGGCTCACGCCTGTAATCCCAGCACTTTGGGAGGCCAAGGCAGGTGGATCACCTGAAGTTAGGAGTTCGAGACCAGCCTGGCCAATATGGTGAAACCCCATCTCTACTAAAAGTACAAAAAGTATCTGGCTGTGGTGGTGGGGACCTGTAATCCCAGCTATTCGGGAGGCTGAGGCAGGAGAATCTCTTGAACCCAGGAAGCGGAGGCTACAGTGAGCCGAGATCACGCCATTGCACTCCAGACTGGGCGAGAAGAACAAGACTCCATCTCGAATAAATAAATAAATAATAAATAAATAGTACCTACTGTATAGAGTTATTATGATGATTAAATTAGATAATACTTGTAAAGCCCTTAGCATATCTCTTAATACATTTTGTGCTGTTATAACAGAACATCTAATACTGGATCATTTATAAAAAAAATGGAGATTTACTTCCTATAGTTCTGGAGGCTGGGAAGTCCAAGGTCAAGGGACCTGCATCTGGCAAGGGCTTCTTGCTGCATTATCCCATGGTAGAAGGTGGAAAGGTGAGAGAGAGAGAGAGAGAGAGGTGGGGGTTACGGAGGAAAGAGAGAGGTGGGCAGAACTCATCCTTCTATCAGAAACCCACTCACTGGATAACTAACCCACTCCCACAATAATAACACTAATCCATTCATAACGGCAAAACCCTCATGGCCTAATCACCTATTCAAGTTTCCATCTTCCAATACTGTTGCATTAGGTTAGTTAAATTTCCAACACATGAACTTTATGGGACACATTCAAACCATAGCAGCATAGTTACTTGGTACATAGTAATTGCTTAATGTTAGCTAAGCAATTAATGCAATTAATTAGTATGCTTAATGTTAACTACATTAAGCATAGTAATTGCTTAATGTAGTATTACTACTACTACTATTGTGTTACTTCTTAATTTCTTTTTTCTGATTGGTCTACTCATAAGCCTCTATTTATTCTTCACTTTGATACTACAGAAATTTACCTATGGAGCTTCTCTGTCTTATTATTATAACACAAACTACAAATGAAACTATAAACAAACATCTTTCCCAGACTAACAGAGAATGAGGTGCTAGGTAGAAAACTATACCTCTATTAGGGAAAATGTAAAATATATTTTGACATATTTATTGTAGTTTGTTTTTTGTTTGCTGTTTCTAATACTCATTAATGATTAGCCAAGGCTTTTGAAAGAAAGAAAAAAGTTTCATCCGAGTGTCTGCTATTTGAGTAATATATTTTTAACCTGTCCTAAAGATCATTTTTCATGATAATACCACTTCTAGTACTAATGATGTAATAAAAAAATTTCCTTGGGAGACAGAGGTGAATTTCTATATTGTAGAGCTTAAATATCAGTTTCTGCATAAAGCAATTTGGAATTGCGAAGGGTATTACTACAAACACAAACATCTGAGTTTAAAATAGAATGGCCTTTATCATGGTCCTGATGGGCAAATCTGTCAAGATCATGTGTGTCTTTCTATGAGGTTTTTCAGTAAAATAAACTTGACTCTCAAAACAGACAATTCCCAAATGATTAGTATATTCAAACCCTAAATCTGTGGAGTTTACATATAAAATTCTAAGCTAATTAAATAGGCACTTGTCACTCAAAAGTAGTGAGTGAAATATTAGTCACTAGAAGCATCATCAAATGTACACCTACCTATTCACTTGCTGTTTGATTATGTTTAGGCTTTGTACTGCACCCAAATCTCATCTTGAATTGTAATCCCCAGGTGTTGAGGGACGAATCAGGTGGATGGTGATTGGATCATGGGAGCAGTTTTCCCCACGCTGTTCTTGTGATAGTGAGGGTGTTCTCACGAGATCTGATGGCTTTGTAAGTGTTTGGCAAGTTCCTCCTTCACCAGCTCTCTCTTTCCTGCTGCCCTGTGGAGAAGGTCTTTGCTTCCCTTTCATCTTCCACCATGATTGTAAGTTTCCTGAGACCTTCCCAGCCATGTGGAACTGTGAGTCAATTAAGCCTCTTTTCTTTATGTATTACCCAGTCTTGAGCAGTTCTTTGCAGCAGTGCAGAAACGACTAATACAGCAATAAACTCACAAACAAACCTTTAAAACTGGGCCGGGCATGGTGGCTCACACCTGTAACCCCAGCACTTTGGGAGGCCGAGGCAGGCAAATCACTTGAGGTCAGGAGTTTGAGACCAGCCTGGCTAACATGGCGAAACCCCATCTTTACAAAATATATGAAAATTAGCCACACATGGTGAAACATGCCTGTAATCCCAGCTACTTGGGAGGACGAAGTAGGAGAATCGCTTGAACTCGGGAGGTGGAGGTTTCAGTGAGCGAAGATCTTGCCACTGTACTCCAGCCTGGGTGACAGAGTGAGACTGTCTCAAAACAAAACAAAACAAAAAAAGTCTTTAAAAGTGTCTGTAAGGAGATCATGGGAAGAAAACTATAAATTGTCAGAAGCTGCACCTGAACTGAGGAAGCACAACTGCTGTTTGTTCTTTCAAATTAGATTAACTGCATTTTGGGGTTTTAGGTTATGCATTTTGCTTTAACAATGGGAACTGTATAAGCCTCATTTGATTTCAGCATAATGCCACTAAAAAGCACTCCCCTTGTCTAGGATTTCGGCACACTGTATACTTCTGTATTACTTTGCAATTATATTACAGTGACTACGTTTTAATTATAACAGCATATTTATCTCTAACTTGTAGTTCTAGTTGATGGATTTCAGCCTTCTTCCAGGTCCCAGCTCTGAAACTAGAATAAAGCCAAGTATCCCTAACAAATAAAATAGTATAGCCTGTTTACCTCTCCTTTCTTCTTTTTATTACATAGACATTGTTTATCAAGAAAAGCCTTTAATACATGCAAAAAATGATTTTAGTCCTTATGAAAATGTCTCATATTTACATATATGCATATTTTTAAAAGCAGTGTGAAGGTTTCTCTATATTTTGAACTACTCTTGAGAACTTAATTTGTAAGTAATTTTATTGTGCCTAACTGCTGGCTAAACTTCTTATTATGAAAACTTTTAAACATGTATAAAACTAAAGAGACCAGGTGTGGTGGCTCACACCTGTAATCCCAGGACTTTGGGAGGCCACCATGGGAGGATTGCTTGAATTCAGGAGTTCGAGACCAGCCTGGGCAACATGGCAAACCCCTCACTTCTATAAAACTAAAACAAAAACAAAAAAAATTAGCGAGGCATGGTGGTGCATGCCTGCAGTCCCAGCTACTCAGGAGGCTGAAGTGGGAGGATCTCTTGAGCCCAGGAGGTTGAGGCTGTGGTGAGTGGTGTTTGTGCCAGTACACTCCAGTCTGGGTGACAGATGAGACCCTGTCTCAAAAAAATTTAAAAAAAAAAAAAAGAGAGAATAATGAGCCCCCATATTTCCAGCACTTAGATTAACATTTATTAATATTTTAATATTTTGCCATATTTATCATGTTTGTTTTAAAGCAAAGCCCAGGAATTATGACATTTTACTCTTAAATACTTCAATAAGCATTGCTGAAAAATAAGACATTTTCTCCATAACCACAATATTGATGACTCCTAGCAAAATTTACAATAATTTCCTGCTATCATCTAATACCCTGTTTTTTGTTTTTT
>NW_012110430.1:428236-428933 GCF_000951045.1 Mandrillus leucophaeus | reverse complement strand
TGAGTGTCTGTGTGTGTGTTGAGAAATTCCTTGTGATTTTCCATTTTCTACTTTTAAACAGGCAGAAGTGTGTTTTGACCCATTGGATTATGACTGTTTGCTTATTCCACTGGAAATTTTACAATCTTCTGTAATATTGTGACTGTGATTAGCAAAAGTTCTTGTCTAAGACTTCATAACATAGGCTCTGGAGTTTAACTGCCATCTGCTTGGGGATGGTTATTTGCCCCTTCTGTGTCTCAATTTCCTCGTGTATGCAATAATAATGATACCTACTGCAGGCCAGGCGTGGTGGCTCACGCCTGTAATCCCAGCACTTTGGGAGGCCAAGGCAGGTGGATCACCTGAAGTTAGGAGTTCGAGACCAGCCTGGCCAATATGGTGAAACCCCATCTCTAGTAAAAGTACAAAAAGTATCTGGCTGTGGTGGTGGGGACCTGTAATCCCAGCTATTCAGGAGGCTGAGGCAGGAGAATCTCTTGAACCCAGGAAGCAGAGGCTACAGTGAGCCGAGATCACGCCATTGCACTCCAGACTGGGCGAGAAGAACAAGACTCCGTCTCGAATAAATAAATAAATAATAAATAGTACCTACTGTTTATAGTTATTATGATGATTAAATTAGATAATACTTGTAAAGCCCTTAGCATATCTCTTAATACATTTTGTGCTGTTATAACAGAACATCTAATACTGG
>NW_012110430.1:390125-428186 GCF_000951045.1 Mandrillus leucophaeus | reverse complement strand
GGACTACAGATTCCCGCCACCACGCCCGGCTAATTTTTGTATTTTAATAGAGACAGGATTTTACCCTGTTGGCCACACTGGTCTCAAACTCCTGACCTTTAGTGATCTGCCCATCTCAGCCTCCCAAAGTGCTGAGATTACAGACATGAGCTACCATGCCCAGCCTTTGCATCCATTTTGATAACAATTGCCTGAATCATTTATTTCTTTGGGGGATGAAAAACTGAGATTTTATAATTTGGTCATTTCTTCCACATGTAATAACTAAATATCTTTTGCTTAAAAAATCATTCTTTAACCACTAAGGTAATTTGGGCATTAGAGATACAATTTATACAGACAGGATAGAGAAATCCTTAATTTTTTTTACTTGAATCACTAATTTTCAGAGCATTAATTTGATGCACCAGCCACCTGCAAAGGGGACAGACAAATCTTGAGAACTTTTTTCTTTCTTGTTTCCATTACTTTTATGACCTTATGAATTTTATATAATCAATATATTTCAGCCAGTAGTAGTCATTATTCTTTTTTGGCTGCTCAAATTCTCCCACCTTTGGCAGTGGGAGTCCTTCAACACAGCTTCTGCATTTTCTTGACATGTGCTCAGTAGTCTTGGATATCTCCCTCCCTTCCTTCCTTCTGTCCATCCGTCCTTCCTTCCTTCCTTCCTTCTCAGCACAACAGGACATCCCAAGCTCACTGCATGCATTTGCAGACCCAGAATCAACCATTTCTCTAAGGAGTTATGATTTTCTTTAGAGAGGAAAATGACCCATTTTTTCCTACTCTAAACTACTTCTATTTCAGAATGAATCCAAATTTAACTACATCGCCAGGTTGAAAATCAACTTATTTCAAAGACTAAAAATCCTCTTCTGTGCTGCTGGCAAAAGACATTTTAATTAATATAATTACCAGGCATACACAAGTAAGATTATCAAAGAGCCTTGGGCATTTCCTCATTGGTTCTGCAATATTCCTATTAAGTTTGTACAAGACCATTTTATCCCCATGTAACAAGGTAGGCTGAATAGAAAAGCAGAAATTTAATTGTACAGGACGTTAAATGCATGTAAACCTTAAGGCGTCCCTTACATTCTCACACTATGAACAAAAGCTAGTCGAGGCTTTAAAGAAATTGTACAGAGCAGTCCAAAAAGTATTATGCAAATGATACTGACAGTTATTTAATTAAATTTTAGTTAAATAATTAAAAAGACATGTTTTGATCATAAATTTAATATTTCATTCCATGTCAAAATAGAAAAGGATTGACCAGGCACATAATGTCCTGGCTACAACAAACATTCCTTGATTTATTCAGTCAGTAAATACCTATGTGCTTGGAAACTTGAAGCATAAATACTTATTCCTTATAGCTGTGATGTTTTAAATTAATTTCTAGAATAGGAACATTTTTGGAATATGTAAATCAATCACCATTGAACTATTTTCACAACTGTCCAAGGTAGGATAATATTAGCATGATGTATTCAAAAGATCTAGACATATGAAGAAGAAATTGGCCTGATTTCCCCAAATATCAAATCCCCTGAGATCCTTGGCACTTCACAGTTGTGGTTTGGGTTAGGTTTTCAAGCCATAAATCTGCTTTACTCTGTTTTTGGTTGCCAATTTATCATTATCACCCTTCCAGCCAGCCCCCACCACCTCATTGCCCGACATCTTTTCTACCAGGGTGAACTTGAGCCAAATGTATTCTTCCCCAGAGGACGCTTTATGGTTGAAGGGCCCAAGAGAGTTCCTAGAAGAACATTTTTCCATTTGAGTTGGTCTCTTCGTCAGTAAACACCTTGTCACCAGAGCTGTGGCTTTTCACTGTGATTTGTCAAGTGTGGCCTGATAGCCGAGTCTTCCATTTAAAGGGCACGCTGAGGAAAGAGCCCTGTTCCAGGCAGCACCCACACTAGGCTCCCTTTAAAGCCTTCTCTGAGCCATTCTGCATGATCTTGGCCAAGTCGCTGGCCTTCCACTCTTAGTTCCTACATCTCCAGCTGATCTTTGAGGGTCATAATCACTCCAACCCTTTCTCCCAGCTAAAGTTACATATGTCTCACTGAAATCCTTCTATAAATTCACATTGGTACAAAGACATGCTTGAAGTCAGATTCAGGCTACTTTCTTCATTTGGATCGCCCTACTTTGGTTCTTTTCAACTGGTACAGACTCAGAATTAAGTGGAGAATTTATAAAAGTAGACTGAAAAAATAATAACCGAAGACCCAGGAACTACAACCACCAACCTGACTTTTTCAAAATAGATGGGCTGCAAAATAGAATTGATAGAAAAATCAGAAAATAATCCAATTCCTCATTTAACTTTGCAGGGACACAACCTTTCTTGAGAGTAACTGGAGTGTGATGTAAGCCTACAAGTTCCTTCTCCTGGTTACGGTTATATCCTTGGAAGTTGTGTCCCCAAAAAGCTAAGAGCATGTGCCCTGGAGTCAAACTATCTAGGTTTCGATTTTTATCACTAACTAGCTGTGTGACCACAGGCAAATTACTTAATCTCTCTTTTCTTATCTGTGGAAAGTGGATCGCAATAGTACCTCTCTCATAAATAAGAAAAGTTATCAGACAGTGCCTGGTACATTTTCAGTCCTCAGTAAATGTTAGCTAGTATGCGTCATACTGAGCCACTACTCCTGACAAAAAAGAGAAAATCTGATTTTCTGCAACATATCACCATCACCCTTCATCACCCACCTCCAAAAGCTCAGGAGTCACTGCATTTCTTACTGATCACAAAGCACCTGGGGGGACATCTAAATCTTCAAGGCGGTCCAACAGAGAAACCATAACTTCCAAATATTTCTTGAACACTTTCCTCAAGTTAATACTTTTCCAGTTGCAGATTAATCAAACCCATGCTGGGCCATTATTGCTCTCCAGAGAGCTGCTCAAAAATCCTGTCTCCTGGCAAGGGAAACAATTCACCTCCATTGCATTTTTTCCCCCCAAAAAAGGTCATAATTACTTGTGGTCTAACAAATGTACATGAATGCTGAAATGTGTAAGTCCTTCCCTTTTAACAAGATACTTCGGCCCACTACCCCTACACCGCAGACCTCAGCAGCTTTCACTTCCAATATTTCATAACTGATGGCTTGAACAAAGATCAAGTACTTCCTTTCCCCAAAATTGCTACAATGGTTATAATATTTTCACAAGAAAATTTATAAATGGGTTTCCACTAAATGCAAAATTTCCCCAAATTCCTTCACGTATACTGAATGAGAGAAGAAATTTAGAGTTACCTTCAAAAAGTACTTCTTTTCTTTTCTGCTGTGAGGACTAGCCAGAGAAGGCTGAAACTATAAAAACATGCCTGAGGCTTATTTGTTTATAAATTATAAGTAGATTTACATTTGCAGTTCAATAGCTTACTCTAGCAGTTTCCCAGAAGCTTTCAGAGAAACACATTTCTCAGGTGCTTACATATTGAGGCAAAATGGATTTTTCTACACAAAGCGTTAATTAATTCTGGTTCACATATTAAAGTATATATCTTTGTGCATATATAATATGGTATTGTATCCTTCTTAGCGAGTTAGTTGTAAGCAGGGCACAGTGGATTAATTCACCAACTTGGAAACTCGCTTCAATTACAGCAGACAAAAAAATAAAAGTGTTCTTACCTGCGAAACCAACAGACAGACATTCTTAAGGGAGAAATGTATGTGAGTATGTATTAGGAGGCCTTGTAGGGAATGAGAAGAGAACCTTGCTACAATAAACCTTTTTGTTAACACTTCATTAATAAATTCACTTGTATTTTCCCTTCAAATTAATAGGCTTTTCTACTTAATTTTACAGGTGAACATTAAGGAAAACATAGCCTTTTGTAGGAGAAAAAATATAGCACCAGTTGCACAGCCACCATTAAAGGAAAACTTTTTCCAGCTGCAAAAATATGAACTGCCTTTTGATAATATTAGTTATAATGGATAATAACAGCTATAATCAGATGTTGTTCGCCATCTTTACTCCTGGAGCACCCATCCCCTAAGTGTGTGTGTGTTGGCTGATAATAACAATGAAGAGGCCAGGCATGGTGGCTCATGCCTCTAATCCCAGCACTTTGGGAGGCTGAGGCAGGCAGATCACTTGAGGTCAGGAGTTCGAGACCAGCCTGGCCAACATAGTGAAATCCCATCTCTACTAAAAATACAAAAATTAGCTGGGCATGGTGGTGTGAGCCTGTAATCCCAGCTACTTGGGAAGCTGAGGCAGGAGAATCACTTGAACCCGGGAGGCAGAGGTTGCAGTGTAACTGAGATGGTATCACTGCACTCCAGCCTGGGTGACAGAGCAAGGCTCCATGTCAAAAACAAAAGCAAAACAAAACAAACGAACAAAAAAAAACAATGGAGAGTTGCCAGCTCTTTATGTATGTGTTTGGGGGAAGTTGGGACATGCAATGCAGACCACAGCCAGTACTCACTCATGTATCAAAGACAGGCCTCCCTGCCCCAGATGGGGCCAGTTCTGCGGTGCAATTTCTGCTCCAGATCTTCCACAAGGGGAAGCTAGTCTCTAGGGGAGCCACATCCTTGTTTAGTTTTCTCCCCTACCCTACTTTTGCTTCTCTCATGCCTCTTCTTCAGCGAGCACACTCCCGATAACAACCTCAACAAGAAATCCCACACCAGGTGCCACTTCCAGGAATCCAGTCTAAGAGTTGGTATGGCATACGGTTCTAGGAAGGAATACTAGATATGGGATCCTCCAGCTGGATCACCAGGCTGCAGGATGGAAAGAAGAACCACATCACTGGTGGGAGACAAGGCTAATCCCTGGCCTGCTGATTGCTAAGACCGTTACCTGTGGAGAACTGGGATGAGATACAAGTGGAAAGAATTACGTAAACTGCTGCAATGAGACAGGTGTTTGGAAGGTATGAGGAAAATAGTAACTATAAGGACTGGGGAACTGATTTAACAAAGGGAGGAAGTGATCTGTTGATCGGTAGATCTGTTGGCAGATCTATTAAATAGCAATTTAAAGCAAAAGAAGAAAACTCTTTGCAGTTTTTATAGTGACCCCCATCTCCTGTGGCTTGAAGACTTAACTCTAAGAACGGCAGAACTTGAGAGAAGCCTGGATTCCCTGCAAAAGGCAATCTCCCAGACCAAATCAACCCTCCATGAGGAAGAAGTGAGTGCTGAGAACTGGGATGGGGCTATCTGGGTAGATGCACTTGAGAACCTTGATGCCCGCAGATTTCCTTGAACTCTCCAAATTTGCAGTGAAGGCCCATTTTCCATTGCTGGAAGATAGAGCCTTCTCCTGCACAGACACACACACCCTTACCTGAAAAGCCTTCACCTTAGACAAGTGCCTAGCTAGGCAATGCTTACCCTTCTCATTATCTGCCCCAAACCCCTTCCTGGCCACCAGACCCATAATTAGGGTCAAACCTCAGCACACCCAACCAAGAAAGGGCTGGGCAAGTTAAGGATAGAAAGGGGCTGTCTTTCCAAGGAGCCACAGCACCTGGCTCACTCACATACATCATCAATAAGTTGGGGGCATATGCCTGGGAGTAGATCAGGAAGGAGAGAAGGATCACAGAACATGACATATGCAGCAGAAAGGAGCAGTTCAATAATTCCATTCCTATTTTCTGTTAATTTGGGGTATTCATCATTTTATTCCTGGGATTGCAAACTGTTTGCACCATGATTTTAAAAATATATACATAGTTTTTAATGTGAATGCTTTTATGCAGAGCCTGCTACTCTCACTCCGTTACACACAGTGGCTTTACCTGTTCATATTACCTCCCTGGCCCTTGTAGATATTTGTTAGTTGTTTTGCTCTTAGGTCTGTACCTTTGCTTTCAAGCTTTAATTTAAAAATTGGGCCAGGCATGGTGGCTTATGCCTGTAATTTCAGCACTTTGGGAGGCCAAGACGGGTGGATCAGTGGAGGTCAGGAGTTTGAGACCAGCCTGGCCAACATGGCAAAACTCCATCTCTACTAAAAATACAAAAATTAGCTGGTTGTGGTGGCCTGTGCCTGTAATCCCAGCTACTTGGGAGGATGAGGCAGGAGAATCACTTGAACTCAGGAGGCGGAGGTTTCAGTGAGCTGAGGTCATGCCTCTGCACTCCAGCCCAGGTGACAGAGTGAGATTCTGACTCAAAAATAAAAATAAAAATAATAAAATAAAATAAAAATTGTATTGCTTTTTGCGTCCTCTAAATTGACTTCTTGCCTTTTTAACATCTCTGTTCATGAACCCATTTAAACTTGGCTGTTTGTCTTTCAGTATTTAATTTCTGTTTAACTTTAATTACCCTCTTATTTATTCATTCGAATCCAAACTTCTAATTCTTCAGATTGCCTCCCAAAATGTTTATATATTAGCTACTGTATGTGTGTATGAACTTAGTGGTCAGTTATTTATCACATATGTATTTATAAAATGGTAGGTATTATAATAAATATGGAATTTTCCACCATCTACTTTAGTGGAAAAAGATACTTTTCCACTAAAATTGTTATGTATTATTAGTTAATTATTGATTGATAATGTACTACTTTGTTTACCAATTACCTTGCTTAAATATATTATGTCATAATCTTCATCATGGCCCAGTAAGGTAGTTAATATTATTGTCTCCATTTTACAGATAAGAGATTTATCTGTAAGATAAGAGATACAGATAAACAACATCTTCAATGTCATATTACAGATAAGAGATACAGATAAACCAATTTACAGATAAGAGATACAGATAAACAACATCTTCAATGTCATACATCTAGTGATTGACAAAGCTGGACTTGAATTTGATTGACCTGGGATCAGAGCTCACACTTTTAACTCCTGCGTTATTCTTATATTCCAGTTACTGCCCTATTAGTGTTGACTTTTTCTAGACTAGAATCTTAAATATCAGAGTCATTCATAGCCTTAGAAATTTGACAAAGTTTGGAAAGACAGCTATCTCACAAAATGGTTTGACAGTTTTCTTTGCTATTTTCCAGAACATACAAATAAAAGGAGAGGAAAAAAGAAACCCATACTTCTAAAATGGTATAATGGAACAAAGAAAATCCTGAAGCCCTTTCAAGTTCTCTGTCCTTGTTGACCTACTTATTAACTTTTTAACTCTAAATTTCTCTGCCTTGCTTTTAAAAGTAGTGATCAAAACTACAAAATAGAATGAAAAGATATCATGTATATTTACAACTACATAAATGGCAACCGTGAGAACATGTAACATTTGGCTGGGCGCAGTGGCTGACGCTTGTAATCCAGCATTTTGGGAGGCCAAGGCAGGAGGATCACTTGAGCCCAGGAGTTCAAGACCAGCCTGAGCAATATAAAGTAACTCAGTCTCTGTAAAAATTAAAAAACAGCCAGGCATGGTGGCTTGTGCCTGTAGTCCCAGCTACTCAGGAGGCTGAGGTGGGACGATTGCTTGATCCTAGGAGTTCGAAGCTGTACAGCTGTGATTGTGCCACTGCACTTCAACCAGGGCAACAGAGTGAGACCTTGTCTCTAAAAGGAAATTAAATTTAATTTTAAAAGAAAATGTAAAGTTTCCCATATAACCTGTCAGTGGTGTGGCTCTGACAGCTTTGAGATAAAGTTCAGCCTCTTACACAGGGACAAGAGGCTCCACCTGCTCTGGCCCCAGCCCACATCTCCAGCTCCACTTATTCTCCAGTCTTATTCACCTTCCTCCAATCTCTCTAACATTCTTCCCACCTTTACAAGGAGACAGCTGCTCCCCATCTCAGGACCGTCACGCTTTCTACTGTTTTCTGCTACTTTCTGCTGATTAACTCCTTCTCCTTCTGGCTTCAACTTCAATGTCAGGTCCTCAGGAAAATCTGTCCTGACTTTTGTAAACTGGGTTAGATTACAGCATCTTACACTGTAACTTTGCTCTGCAGTGATTATCACCATTGTCGTTTAACATCTGTCTCCCAGATGGACTATAAGCTTTGTGAGGCCAGACTCATTTTACACCCAGCACATGATACAATTCCTGCAACGTAAGTGTACTCTCAGTATTTTTTAAATGAGTGAATGAATTGAATATAAAAATTAATAAATAAATGAAGTTAAGAGAGACTAGACCATAAGCAGGAAAGTTTTGCTAATCATCACAGGTTAGTTTTACTGGACTTTACATGCACAAACCACAAACCAATTCCCCCCCCACGCCCAACCCCCGCCCCCAACACACACTTCTACCTCCACTGAACCTATTCATTTCTTAATAGCACTTCTTTTGTTTTCTCAGTGGTTAGGGTTTCAGAATTTAGGCTGGTGTGGAGTTGCATCAATTGTACACCATGGAAGAGCTTATGCTGCTTCTCCCTTAGCTATGCATGAGCAGGCAGTTTTAGCCCTCAGTGATTAACCCCTATCACACCTTTCAAGTACTCTTCATTCATTATTCGATAATATGCACAATCCTTTGAACCTAAACTTTCTCATTATCTGTAATTACTCTTTGAAGCACATGAGATGTTAACAAGAATAAGTGCAATTATCCAGCTTTGCAATAAGAAGCCATATTTATTGATACTGTGATTAGGAAGTCACTAAATATAGATGTGGTAATCTTAGGCTTAGTTTCAGTGCAACCAAATGATTGAAATGTACCTTTTCCAGATGACTGGGCCAATTGAAATCAGATGATTACATCATGTTTATATGAGTCTTAGTCCAGGGGTATAAGGTAGGATTATTATCAGAGGTGTTATCAAAGGGTGCTGAGACTTGGAGGCACAGGTTCTTGAAGTTCCAATAGCAACAGCTGATAAGGGCAGGCTGAAAGAAGAAGGAAAGTAAAGCAGCAGATTTCTTGTCTCCCTCACCCATTTGCAGCACCAGAGCAATATCTACAGAAGAATCCAGCCCCACTCTCCTCCCCACTCCCCATGCCACTCCATTCCATCTCACTCAGACCATGGAATCCAGATGACACTGAGAAATAATGAGGATCTTCCTGCTTCCCATGGCTGCTTCACAGTAAACAGACTGGCATCATTTCCCTCCAAATCTGCCTTCCTATCTGTTGGGGCATTTCATAAACCTGGCTCTACCAGTGTCTCCATGTAATATATAAAAACCACATGTGCAAGTTTCATCAGAGAAAAACATTTACATACACACAGCAAAGTCCCCCAACTTAACTGAAGGAAATTGTCTTGCAAAAATGTGCCCTTGACTATAAAAGATGTATTCATCAGGATTTTCAGTTACAAATAACAGCAACTGAACTTAAACTGGCTTAGGCAAAAAGGGGAATGTATGAGTCTACAGCTGGGAAGGTCAGATCAAGACAGCTGGAGCCAGTTTGCAAGTGATGTCAGTAGACATCTTTCTCTCTCTTTTTCTCTCTCTCACTCCCTCTCTCTTTTTGTCTAGCTTTGCATTTCCCTCTGTGGGATTCAGTCTCAGGCAGGCTGTCCCCAGAAGATGCAAAATGGCTCCCAGAGGCACCATCCTGTCTTATCAGCTCAGCAACTATAGTAGAAAGAAAGGGAGTTACTTTCCCAATAGCACCGGCAGAAATTTTATCATTGAATAGTAGTATTCTGACTGAGATCAAGTGTCCATTTCTGGACCAATCCGGACCAATCAGTGTGAACAGAGGGATGAGAAATGTGGATTGGCCAGGCTGGGACCAGATGGCCAAGAAATAGGGTCAGCCTCATGCTGAGAATTGGGAAGGGCTGTTGCCCAGTGAAAGAGCCAGTTGCTATCTTAGGAAAAGGGTGGATTATGCCATTCACGCATTGCTATAAAGAAATACCTGAGACTGCTAATTTACAAAGAAAAGAGGTTTAATTGGCTCATAGTTCTGCCGGCTGTACAGGAAGCATAACAGCAGGCACCTGCTTCTGAGGAGGCCTCAGGAAGATTACCATCATGGTGGAAGGTGAAGGAGGAGCAGGTGTCTCACATGAAGGGAGGCAGGAGTAAGAAAGAGAAAGCGGGGTGCCACACTTTTAAAAAGTCAGATCTCACAAGAATTTACTCACTATCACAAGGACAGCACCAAGGAGATGGTGCTAAACCATTCATGAGAAATCCACCCCCATGATCCAATTACCTCCCACGAGGCCCCACCTCCAATACTAGGGATTACAGTTCAACATGAGATTTGACTGGGGACATAGATCCAAACCACATCAAAGGGAAATTAATGGCAGGTTGACAATAAGATACACCGGTTCCAGAAGGCACAAGTCTTTCTGCTTTCTAGGAGTATTTATTCCCCTGCCTCATTTTTCAGTTGAATGCATTGGTGCTGATTGATTACAGTAGCGATAATAATAGTAACCCACACCTACGTCATGCCTACTACGTGATGGTCACATGTTTTTACGCATATACTCCCCACAATTCCATACGAAGTTGGTACTATTATAATTCACAATAGATACACGAGGAACCTGAACCACAGAAAAGTAAGGTAATTTGCCAAGTTCACGTAACTAGTAAGTGGTGGGACCCAGGATCAAATCCAGCACGCTGACTCCAGTATGTGTACTAATATCCACCTTGCCACTTTGTCTTGGTAATACTGTTTTCTTTTTTCAGTTTTATACAATCAGACTGTTCAAAGCATGGTCTCAAAAGCAGCGGTGAGGCCTGAAATCTTTTTTCTCTCTAGGCTTACCTAGAAACCTAATCTCAGAGCTCAGTCACTCTGTAGTGGATGATGGTAATTAAAATTTCTTAAATATTTGTACATGTTGATTTTTTTACTTGATTTTAAAAAGCCATGGAACCAGCCTGGCCAATATAGTGAAACCTTGTCTCTACAAATAATTTAAAATAGTAGTCAGACATGGTGTCATGTGTCTGTAGTCCCCAGCTACTCAGGAGGCTGAGGTGGGAGAATCACTAGAGCCCAGGAAGTCAAGGCTGAAGTGAACTATGATCATGCCACTGCACTCCAGCCTGGGTGACAGAGTGATACCTCATCTCAGAAAACAAAACAGAAAGCCATGAAAATCAAGGAAGTCTGAAAAATTACCTCCTCTGTAAAAGCAGTTCTCAAACTTCACTTATTCATAGACCACTTCAACAAATTTTGCTATATCCATATACCACCACAACTATCATTTACCTAGTATTTTTATTGAACTTTATCTAAAATTGACTTATTTTCTATTTGGCCCTGCAATTATGGACTTTATGTTCTAATTGTGTTTTTCTTAAAAACTATTAGAAATAAAACATCTAGGCCAGGCGCAGTGGCTCACGCCTGTAATCCTAGTACTTTGGGAGGCCGAGGCGGTGGATCACCTGAGGTTAGGAGTTCCAGACCAACCTGACCAATATGGTGAAACTCTGTCTCTACTAAAAATAATAATTAAAAAATATAGCTGGATGTGGTGGCATGCGCCTGTAATCCCAGCAACTTGGGAGACTGAGACAGGAGAACTGCTTGAACCTGGAAGGCAGAGGTTGCAGTGACCTGAGATCGCACCACTGCACTCCAGCCTGAGTGACAGAGCGGCACTCTGTCTCAAAAAAAAAAAAAAGAAAACATCAGGAAATGCAAATTAAGACCACAATGAGATATCACTCACATTGCCAGAATAGGTATAAATTTAAAAAAGATCAACTGCAGGATATCTGAATGTCTCATGCATTATTGGCAGGAATATAAAATAACCACTTTAGAAAAATTCTGTATGTTTCTTATAAAACTAAAAAATACACCTATTGTCTGACCCTATAATTCCAGTCCTACCCAGGAGGTATGAAAATACATTGACACAAAAAGACTTGTATAAGACTATTCATACCAGCTTTATTCATAATAGTTAAAAACTAAAAACAAACCAGAGAATGGATAAACAAAATGTGATATACTCACACAATGGAATATTAGCCATAAAAAGGAATGAAAATCAGGGATGAAGAAAGAAATTAGGCTGAGTGGAAGAAAACATACACAAAGGCGTACATAACACATGATTGACTTTAATTGAAGTTCTAGAATAGGCAAACTTATCTATGGTGAAAAAAAGTCCAAACAGTGGTTACCTGGAGATATGGGTAAGGATAGGGATAAAGGAGGAAGCAAGGGAATATTCTATATTTTGATAGGGGTTTCAGTTACACAGGTGCATGTATGCATTTTGACAAACTTGGTAAATTTTACCCTGAAAGAAAAATAAACTATAAACAAATATTGAACTCTTATTAATCTGCACACTAAAGTACTTTGAATGAAATGTAGTGTCGTCTGCAACTTACAATAATTAGCATAAAAAATAAGATGGATTGACGGCTGCATCAAGGGATGGATGGAAGTTTAGATATGTGATAAATAAGTAAAGAAAAATGTTACGGAAGAATCTAAGTGATTTTATGGGTGTTCACTGTAAAATTCTTCCCACTTGGCTATACTTTGAACATTTTCATAATAAAATGTTTAATAAAAAGTAAACACCTAACCATTAAAATAAAAAAGAAATGGTTCATACAGGTACCACTTACAAACACCTTACCTCCCTGTAGTAGTAAATGTTCAAGGTCTTCAAACACGGCAGTAGCAGAAACTTGCTTCTCTTGACATCTAGAGTTACAAAAGAACACTATTCCAACTCTGTTTAAGTCTATAAAGCTAAGTGAAAAATTTATGGCTTAGGTTCATATCCATTTCTCTATTTTTCATATCAAAAACTATACATTTATTCAAATTTGTCTCAAACTATTCTGAAACAAAGGAACAACTGACTTAAATTTGTGAATGAGTTCTATTCTTCAGGAAAGTCATTCTTTAGGAAAGAGAGGGATTTGGCTTCTGAAAGTCTTGGTTACTGAAAAAAATAGGTCTTTAATTTGAGGGCATAGTGGAAAAAAAATCAAAACTGACAATTATGGAACTTTGTAAGTTTCATAAGTGCAGCCACTTAAACCACTGCTTCAGATACTATTAAAGTTGAGTAGGAAAGGCTCATTTGTATATACAACTATCAATTATTCAAATATTTGAATCTAATGACAATCCAAATCAATAGTGATTTGGACTGAAATATTTTTTCTGACAAATTAATAATTGCCATTCACAAGATTTTAAACAAAAGTCCTTAATCAGAAGAAATTGAGAAATCTAGAATAGCAGAGACAGCAATATAAAATAAATTAGAATAGGAGATTTGGAGCACAGGCAAAATAAACAAAATGAAAATAAGTTTTTTTAACAGCTGCAATTATTATCTCAGCCAAGGGTGAAAAATGTACCAAAGACAAATATTCAGCAGTCTGAAAGAGTTTGAATAGCTATTAGCATAGATTAAATCTGTGGAAGAAAAGAAAAATGGCACATGGGCTTTGTACTTGCTATGGTATCCAAAAACTCAATGCCTATTAAATACAGAAATCATTCTAATTAGGCAAGTATAATTATCCTGTTTATCAGAACGTAATTCAAATGCAAGCTTCCCTTCTACCTACTATAGCGTTAAAGTGAATAATTTTTATCAGAAAAAATATCTCACAATGCTGTTTGCTTTATATCTGTATACATTTGTGTAAGCTAACAGAGAGGAGGAATCAGATTTTTTGTTTTGTTTCGTTTTGTTTTCTTATAACATCTACATGAGAGTCATTTTTATTAACAACCTACATGGGATCTACTTTTAGACAGACTAGTGATAACAAGTTTATTTGAAATTTTTCAAAATCACAGTGCTGCAAAAAGAAAAACTATCAAGCAAATATTAAGACTAGATTAGTGTCTATAAGCCCTCAAATCTGCCCCCTAAGGGAAGAGGCCAAACCTTTGTGGCTATACCAAACAAAGACAAATTACAGATATCTATTAAAAAAAAAAATGTACAAGAGAGGCTCCTGCCAAGAAAACCAGAATGAGGAAACTATGTATTTTGTCTTGATATCTACCATTTGGCAAACATGGAAAATCCTTGTTGAAACAGTGTGATGGATAGATGCACCACAAACATGGCGGGATCATGCATAATGCAGCGGAACAGATGCTAACAGGCTCACACAAGAACACTTCCATTTATTTTTCATGGGCTTGGAAAATTGATCTACAAAGTGGTCCCATGTGATTGTCTCCTTGGCCCAACAAATCTCTAAGAGTACTTTGATTTTCTTTGCATCCAGAATGAATCTATCCATTGTGGCTATGCCTCTTAGTTGACAAAATGAAGAGATCGAAAACAAGCCAAGTTTCTGATTAAATTAATGTGCCAGTTCTCTGAATTATGGAAGACCTTTTCCAAACCCCAAAGGGATCATATGACTTTTCTAGGACTAGTTTTTAGAAAGTGAATGAACAATAGGACAAGTCTGACAATCCAGGACTGAAATGAATTGCTTTAGGATTTCTTCCTAAGCTCCCCAAGCTAGAAGCACTTCTTTGCCTTCCCTAGACTCATACCAGAGAACGTTCTCATTATCCTGCTGCATCCATCCCTGTCATCCCCTCCCCACTGCACACTCCTCCAAGTGCTTCAATCCTTAGAAACTACCTATATACTTGAAACTAAAACACACCGGAATTGGAAGGGGGAAGCACTATAGAATCGTCACCATGGAGTAAGCATCTAAATCAGGGAGAAAAGCAAGTGCTGCCACCATTCCTCCTGTCGTAGTGTACTAGGGAAGTCAGCATCTGGTATGTGCGTGGATCGGCGGGTTGTAAAGTGGAAGTTTCAGTTCTGAACTTCTGTAGATGTCATTCCCACAGCTTGGATCTCACACAGACAGACCCCTGGAAGGGCCATACTGACCCACCTGGAGAAGCTATTGAAAAGGGACATTTAAGCATTATAATTGTGAGTTTCACATAAGTGATGGCTGGTTTGCACTGAGTTCAGGGCCCAGTACAAGGATTTTTAAAAATACAACGTAAAGTGATGCTTCTTTAAGATGTCTGACTAAGAGCAAGTCTTTCCTTTCTTCTAAAATCTCACTGAAATGACAGAAGAATAGCATCTAAAATATGAGAAGACATAAAAGGATAATTCATATGTTTTTTTCTTTTCAGGAATATATGAATTTCATAGTCCTGAGCCTCGCACAAGCATCAGAAACAAGATATATTAACTGTGTGAACAGGATTCAAAGGAAATCAGAACCGTGTCAATTATGTTAGAAAATGACAGTCTTACATAGCCCAATGGAACAGAATAGGTCAGAAATAAGACCACACATCTGTAATCATAGGATCTTCAACAAATCTGACAAAAACAAGCAGTGAGGAAAGGATTCCCTCTTTAATAAATGGTACTGGGAGAATTGGCTAACCATATGCTGGAAATGGAAAGTGGACCCCTTCCTAGCACCTTATACAAAAATTAACTCGAAATGGATTAAAGACTTAAATGTAAAACCAAAAACTATAAAAACCATGGAAGAAAATCTAGGCTATACCATTCAGGACATAGTCATGGGCAAAGTTTTCATGACAAAAACATCAAAAGCAATTGCAACAAAAGCAAAAATTGACAAATGGGATCTAATTAAAGAGCTTCTGCACAGCAAAAGAAACTATCATTACAGTGAACAGATAACCTACAGCATGGGAGAAAATTTTTGCAATCAATCCATCTGGCAAAGGCCTAATAACCAGAATCTACAAGGAAGTTAAATTTGGAAGAAAAAACAACCCCATTAAATAGTGGGCAAAGGAAATGAATAAACACTTCTCAAAACAAGACATTTATGTGACCAACAAACATATGAAAAAAAGCTTAACATCACTGATCATTAGAGAAATACAAATCAAAACTTCATTGAGATACCACTTCACACCAGTCAGAATGGAGATTATTAAAAAGTCGAGAAACAACAGATGCTGGTGAGGTTGTGGAGAAATAGGAATGCTTTTACACTGTTGCTGGGCATGCAAAATTAGTTCAACCATTGTAGAAGACAATATTGCAATTCCTCAAAGACCTAGAACCAGAAATACCATTTGACCCAGCAATCCCATTACTAGGTATATACCCCAAAGGAATATAAATCATTCTATTATAAAGATATGTGCACATGTATGTTCATTACAGCACTATTCACAATAGCAAAGATATGGAATCAACCCAAATGCCCATCAATGATAGACTGAATAAAGAAAATGTGGTACATACATACCATGGAATATTATGCAACCATAAAAAGTAACAAGATTGTGTCCTTTACAGGGACATGGATGGAGCTCAAAGCCATTATCCTCAGCAAACTAACATACGAACAGAAAACCAAACATCGTTTGTTCTGACTTATAAGTGGGAGCCAAACAATGAGAACACAGGGACACAGGGAGGGGAGCAACACACACTGGGGCCTGTTGGAATAGGGTGGGGGTGCAGGAAGGGAGAGCATCAGGATTAATAGCTCACGCATGCGGGGCTTAATACCTAGGTGATGTGTTGATAAGTGCATCAAACCACCATGGCACACATTTACCTAAGTAACAAACCTGCACATCATGCATATGTATCCCAGAACTTAAAATTTTTTAAAAAAGAAAATGACACTATTTCCCATCAGAAAAATTGCACAAGTACAAGGTAGGCAAAATTTGGTTTAGTGAGCTGTTTATACAAAAGTGACCTGGGGGTTTTAGTGACCTCTGCTATGGACTTATTTTGGCATTTTAAACTACCCAGTCCACCCACAGCTTCTGCTGAAAGGGCCAGTGAAGGTGGCCACATTTGTATCATGTATATCAGTTCCCCTTCCGGTAGCTAACTGGACCAGAGTGAACACCTGACCCAGGGTGAACAAATCCAAAAATTGGAACACAATAATAAAATTCCATTTCCCAGGAAGTTGGAACCAGGGAACTAGGAAACTGGGACAGCTGCAGCCTGATTCATTGCTACTCAAAGTATGATCCGTGGACTAGCAGCATCCACGTTGGCTGGGAAGTTGGTAGAAATGTGGACTCCCCATCCTAGACCTATGGAACTATTATCAGAATTTTAACAAAATCCCCAGGTGGTTTTGTGGACATTAAAGTTTGAGAGACACTGAGCTGGGCAATGGCAATAGGAACACTTGGAATGAAAAGTTTACAGAGTTTGGGTTAGGTTGGTTTCATGCCACACACAGCACAGGCAAACCAAAGTTAAAAGGAAACATAAAAGACATGGAAAGGTCACTTCGCCGAGAGAAGGAGAGCAGAACAGACCTGCAGAGAGAATCAGAGACAAGAGATCCTGGGGTGGGGGACTGAAGAGTAGACCCAGCTCCTGGTGCTCCTCCTGCCCAGGGCCCAGGGAAGATATTTCACTTCATATCTTGATGGAAGCCTGACTACTTGTGGTGACTTTACAATGAAGATATCTGTAGGGCAGCTACTCCAGTGGATTTCTGATGCTGATCCAAGATTATTTCTATACACACTTCCTGTGTCATGTAGTTTCTATCAAAACTAACAAAAGTTGGGAACTTTAGTATAAAGGGGGGAATAAAGCACTTAGTGCCCCCAGGATTTAGGCCACCTCTGGATTCTGATACTCAGTTTGGGCATCTCACTTTAAAAAGGATGCTGCCACACTGCAGCCAGGCCTCCAAACAAGAGGCACCAGCACAGTCTAAAACTATGCCTAGAAACAGACTATATGGGCAACGAAAGCAGAGATGTTGACTTTCAGAAGAGAAGACTCTCGAGAGACATGTCAAAATGAGAGGACAGCATTTTACATATTTGAAGAATTGGTCTTGTAGAGACCCAAGCTAGCTCAGGGGAGGCTTATAATACCTCCCTAAGGAAGAATTTCCTTACAACTCCAAGAGCGTAACAGCTGTTTGTTGAAGTCTCAAGCTCCCTGTGACTGCAGTGCTAAGTCAAAAGCTGAAGCCAAAGAACCTTCTTCAGAGACATAGAAAAGGGAATTTTACTTTGAGCAGAACTCTATGGCCTCTAGGGCATGCTGTATTTCTAAGATTCTCCAGTTGCAGAGCTAGGATTATGAAGGTCTTTCCTCTCTTCTCATCATGAGCAGACAGAGTGCCCACTTCAAGGCTCTGAGCAATCACTGAAGCACAGATTTTTCCATTTGCCTTGTTTTCTGAGAACCTTGCTAAGTTTTGATGACAGTTTTTAAATAAGAAGGTGGTAACAATTGTGCAGGGATAAAAAGTCATTTGGAACCTGAGACAAACAGAAAGAGAGCTGTAATTTTAGAATAAGAAAGGAACAAAGCTGGTTCTGAGAGTTCTAATACAGTGGAGGATTAAAGAGTTGTTAGAGGCAGAAAACCCTGGAGCCAGATTGTGAAAGCTTCTGCTTCCTACCATTTGTGATCTTGATTTTCTATTCTAATTCCTTAAAAAGTTACCCCTATTCATTATCTCATGAATGCAGGAAGTACAGACAGTTTCACTGTAATTTCCATCTCACTACAAACATATGTATTGCTTTATGGATCTATTTAATTTAGCAAACACAGAAAAACTTCCATAAGAATTTAAAAGGCAGCGTGTAAAACTGAAAGGCAGGGGAAAACCCAAACAAGAGATTCTCAAAGGTCAGAATAAATTAATAGAAGAAAAGAGACAGAAGATTAGAGCACACCAAAGCACCAGAATTTGAATGCTCCTTCTCATCATAATTATGAACATCATTTTTATCCTCAACCAAATAATTTCTTATGAGATTCCAAATGCCAGTTTCTATTTTTTCTGTGATGTCTTTTGTGCATTACACAGTTCTTTCCTCAGCTCTTCCATTACCTTGTTTAACCCTCTAAGTGTTCAAGGTGTGTAGTAAACAGCATCTTCTGCCTCTCTTGAGGCTCTTCACACTGGGGAGGAAAATTTCCAGCTCTGAAACATGGGAATCCAGCATGCGTGCTCCGTGGCTTCAGGGATCTAGAGTTCAGCAAACCCAGCCCGAATGAATGCAAAGAATGTGATTAATTCTGCTTTGGAATCCAGGAAGTGCTTAATAGAAAACTGAAGGATAATTTCTTTTCAAAAAGTGAAAAAAAAAAATGTATTGGGCACTTGACAGGTAAATAATAATAATAAAACACTCATGTGCCCACCACAAAGAATTAGAGCTAGAACATAGCAGAACCTTAGAAGCCCTGGACTACCTATCATTGAAGGCATCCTCTTCCAGCTCCAAAGACAACTACTCTTTTTTCCTGACTTTTTTGTTTCTGTTGTTGTTATTTGTTTGTTGTTGTTGTTGTTATTTGTTTGTTTTAGACAGGGTCTCATTCTGTCATCTCGGGCTGATCATGGCTCACTGCAGCCTTGAACTCTAGGCCTCCAGTGATCCTTCTCTCTCGGCCTCCCGAAGTGCTGGGATTACAGGTGTGAGTCGCTGTGCCCGGCCAACAACTAACACTTCTGATTTTTTTTTGTCAGTGATTCTCTTGCTTTTCTTTATAGTTTTACCACTTAAGCCTGTATCTACAAACAATATACTGTTTAATTTTCCTTGCTTATAAAATTTATATAAAGGAATTATTTGGTCATAAAATGAGCTTCTTTTCTATCTTTCTGATTGATCCAGGTTAAACAGCTTTTCAGATTAATCCATTTTCATGTGCATAGCTGTAATTCATTTTTTTAACTGCTATACAGTATCCCATGATAAAACTATACCATATTTTAAAATTCATGTTACTGTTGGCATTTATGTGGTTTCCAGTTTTTTGTTTTTGCGATCATAAACTCTTTTGTATGTGTCTTGAGATATGCAGGTATCTCTCACCAGAAGTATGTAAGAGTATTGATAGGCCCACATTCTTGCTGAAACTGGTACTTACCTAACTTAATAATTTTTGCCAATGTCTGGGAGCAAAGTGGTATCTCATTGTGGTTTTGTTTTGCATTGCCCTCATTACTAATGTCACTGATCACCTTTTCATGTGGTGTTGGGGTCACGTTTGTGTTCCCACTTCTACACATCTATCTACTATATTGCTAGTCTCTTTCTTATTGTATTTAGGAAGTGTTTATATATTCTAGATTTATATCTTCCTTTGTCAGTTATATCTATCAAAAATTTATTTTCAAAGCTTGAATTTTGTATTTTTACCCTCTTTATTATATGAAGACTAGAGATTCTTAATTTTAATGGCAACTTTTTGATGTTTTCCTTTTTTGGGGGGTCTTGATTAAGAAATTTCTCCTTACCCCAAGGTTATTAAATGTACTCTGATAAATTCTTCTGAAACTTTATAGTTTGCCCTTCCAAATTTAAGTTTGTATTGTACCCTGGTTGTACATACAATGCTTACAATAGGGATCTGTTTCATTTCATGAATAGAGAATCAGTCTTCTCAGCTGTATTTATTAATAATTCATTCTTATACTGCTGATGTGCATTGCCCATTCAATCATCTTTCAAGTTTCTGTGTGTAGCTCTTTTTTTTTTTTTTTTTGAGACAGAGTCTTGTTCTGTCGCCAGTCTGGAGTGCAGTGGTGTGATCTCGGCTCACTGCAACCTTTGCCTCCCAGGTTCAAGCGATTCTCCTACCTCAGCCTCCCAAGTAGCTGGGACTACAGGCATGCACTACCATGCCCAGCTAATTTTTGCGTTTTTAGTAGAGACAGGATTTCACCATGTTGGCAAGATGGTCTCGATCTCTTGACATCATGATCCACCCACCTCAGCCTCCCAAAGTGCTGGGATTATAGGCGTGAGCCACTGTGCCTGGCCATGTAGCTCTTTTTTATTCCGTTCACCTATTTGTCTAACCTGAAAGAGTACCATACTTCTTAGTTACTATTGCTTTACAATAATTTCTGGTGTCTGATCGATCAAGTCATTCTATTTAATTCTTCTTCATGTGTAACTTTCTATTTTTCATTGAGTCTATATTCATTTACATTTACCTACATATTGACCCTTTCCATTGTTTATTTTTTGCTGTATTTTCATGAGTTCATCTGGCATCATTTTATTTTTGCCTGAAAATTTTTCTTCAATATTTATATTGGTATAGGTGTCTTGTTGTCCAATTCTTTAGGTTTTTGTTATCTAAAGTCTTTATTTTGCTTTTGCCTGTGAATACTATTTTTGCTGGCTGGATGTGGAATTCTAGTTATTTCAACACATTGTTCTATTTTATTTATTATTTTATATTTTATTATTTCATTTTATTTTATTTGAGGCAAGGTCTCCCTATGTTGCCTAGCCTAGTCTCGAACTCCTGGGCTCAAGTGATCCCCCCATCTTGGCCTCCCAAAGTGCTGGGATTACAAGTGCGAGCCACTGCACTCAGCCAATTATTTTATTTTCTCCTGGGATTCATAAATTCCATGGATAAATTATCTGACCATCTTGTTCATTTGAAAATAAACTTTCTTATTTCTGACTGCTTTAAAAATTTTAAAAATTGTATTTATGGTTTGATTTGTATTTATTATTTGGCTTTGTAGTGTTTCTTAACTTACTATTTTTCATTATTATAATGTTTTCACATATGATCTCTACAAATATTGCTTTTACCCCAGTCTTGCTTCTGTCCTTCTACAATTAAAAAACACGTTAGAAGTTTTTTATGTTCTTGTGCTTTTTCTGTACTTTCTATTCTTTTTTATTTCTCTTTATGTTTCAGTATGGATGTTTTCTATTGATTTATTTTCCTTTTTTTTTTTTTTTAAAGATGAAGTCACACACACTATGTCACTATATTGCCCATGTTGGTCTTAAACTTTTGGGTTCAAGCAATTCTCCAACCTCAGCCTCCTGAGCAGCTTGGGACTACAGTGTGTTCCACCATGCCTGGCTCATCTATTTTCTAGTTCATTAATTCTTTCTTCAGCTATGTTGAATCTGCTGTTAAACCCACTTAATAAGTTCTTGCTTTTAGTTATTGTATTTTCAAGTTGTTATTATTATTATTATTATTATTATTATTTCTGAGATGGAGTCTCACTCTGTCACCCAGGCTGGAGTGCAGTGGCACGATCTTGGCTCACTGCAACTTCCACCTCCCAGGTTCAGGCGATTCTCCTGCTCCAGCCTCCTGAGTAGCTGGGATTATAGGCGCATACCACCAGGCCCAGCTAATTTTTGTATTTTTAGTAGAGATGGGGTTTCACCATGTTGGTCAGGCTGGTCTCAAACTCCTGACCTCATGATCTGCCCACCTCAGCCTCCCAAAGTGCTGGGATTACAGGTGTGAGCCCCTGCACCCAGGAGATGCCAATTCTTGCTGAAATTCTTTTTCTCACTCTGTGTATTTTTCAATATATAAACCTATGTTATTTTAAAATCCATGTTTGATAACTTCAATAATTGAATCTCCTGTAGGTCTGCTTATTTGGCCTTTTGATTTATCTTGGTTTTTGGCTGATTGTCTTATCCCCTGGCTTGTCTGGAAATTTTTTATTGAATGCGAGATGTTGTATATAAAAATTTGAAGACATAATCAGAGATTCTGAATGGCATTATGTTCCTTCAAAGAGAGTTCACTTTTGCTTGTAGCAACATTAAAGATAGGGTCAAATAACTTTAATTCTATTAGGGAACGAATATTTTGAATTTGTGTTTCTTTGTGAGGGCTGGACTGTTTCTAATTAGATCTTTGGCCTACAATGTAGGTCTTCAAAGTTCTTATGTGAAGCCTTGGGTTGGTCATCAGGGCCATTGTTCTTTGGCAGGTCCTAAATTCTAGTTTTTGTCTCCTAGCCTCATAACAATGGCAAAAGCTCCGCTCAACTTCTCATGTTACCGCTATTCTCTGTATTCTTCTTTTAGCCTGCTATTTACAAATTAGCAAACGCTGGGAGAGGAAAAGTGACACACTGAGTGTCAGGTTTATCTCTTTGCATTTCTCATTCTTTCTTAAGATCTTAGCCCCTAGAATCCTTATTGCCTTAGTATTTATCTAATGCCTTCAAATGGATTGTTTTTTATCCAGTTTTCTTAATTATTCTTAGTAGTAGGTTTCTGATAAATCTAGATGTTCATAGCTATGAACATCTCATATGAATTTTAGAATTAGTTTGCCAGATTTAATGGAAAAAACATGAGATTTTTATTAAAATATTATTGAATTGATTTATCCGTTTGGGGAGAATTAATGACTTTATAACGTTAAGACTTTCTATTAATGAACTTAGTATATCTTCTTTTAGGCTATCTTTCAATCTTTAACGTCTCCCCAACTCCTTTTTTTTCAAGAGACAGGGGCTCACTGTATTACCCAGGCTGGTCTCAAACTCCTGGGCTCAAGTCATCCTCCTGCCTCAAGCTCCCAAATTGCTGGTATTACAGGTGTGAGCTACTGCACCCGGCCAATGTCTTTCCACCTTTAATTTTCTGCATAATGGGCTTGGACACCTGTTAGATTTATTCACAGTTACTTCACATTTATATTACTATTATAATTTACACATTTTGACTACATTTTCTAGTAAGCATTCCTGAGATATACTTGATTTTGTGTTCCTACTTGTGATTTAACTATAGATTATTTTGTATTTTCTCTGGACAACTAAATCATCTGCAAATAGAGTGTAATTAAAAAATTTTAAACCCCTACATATTTTAAAAATCTAATCTTACTGCTTTGGGATATTATCGTGCTGTGTCAGATTACCATCTAAGATACCTAGAATAGGTATCTCACTGAAAAGAAATGATGAGTGTTGCATCCTATCCTAGTCCTGATCTTAAAGGGAATACTCTCATATTTCATTAAGTATTATGTTTGCTGGGAGTAGCAGACTTGATAGATTTCATCAAGTTAAGGAATTTAACTTTATATTTTTGCTAAGAAGTTCTGTTGTGAATACATGTTGATTTTTATTGAAAATTATTTCTGCCCCTACTCAAAATATGCTTTTATTTTTTTCTCTTTTGCTTTGGTACTATATTGAATGACAACTAATGATTTTAAATATTTAACCAATCTTTCATTTATTATATAATTACCAATTGGCCATGAGATGTCATTTTTCCAATATGCTGCCAAGGCAATTTTGTTAATATTCTGTTTAGACTTTTTTCATCTATATTTGTAATTGAGTTTGACCTATAATCTTTCTTTCTTGTGCTATACTTATCTACTATAGAAATAAGGATAATACTTCATAAAATGAGGTGAGGAGTGTTTTCTTTTTTCTATTATATAGAAGAATTTGTATAATATGAGAATTATGTGTACCTTGAATATTTGGTTGAATTTGCCTGTTGTATCAGAGTTCAATCAAGGAAACAAATCATTGTGTACTATGTAATAAAAGTAATTTAGAAATAATTAAATTTAGAAATTAAACCTTACATAATTGCAAGAGGAGCTGGGAAAATAAGGTACAGAAAGGGGATTTGGATGATTAGAGCAAAGTCACTGATTAGCACTCTGATGCAATGGGATGCATGGACAGGTTGGAGTTGGCAGGGAAACCCATGAAGTCAAGCACTCCCCGCTTCCCAAGTGGGAGGGAGTGTCCAGTGGAGCAGGCAGGGAAGACTATGGAAGGATGCTGTGTCTGTGTCTGGTGGTGGGCCCAGAATCACCAGTGTGCATCAGAGCCAACAATCAGGAAAAAGAGATTTAGAAAACACTAAGGAAGGGACAGTGGGGACAATCTGCAGGCTGGCAGCAGTCATCACCGAGAAAAGTGAGGATGAGCTGGCACTTGTGCATCTGTCTTTTGCTGCATCTAACCACAGTAACTAACTGTATCCCAATGACATGCAGAGATGAAAGTCTGGGAAACAGTTACAGCTTACCTGGTTCACAGAGTACAAAGCCATCAGGCATGTAAAGCCGGTGTTTTCCTTGTTGCTAGCATATGGCCTCTAGCTACAGAAACCCTGTCAAGTTCCAAATAGGAAAGTTTGGAATTCCTACTTCAGAATGAACCAATGCGGAAAAGGGTTTCTCATTTAAAGACTTAAAGAATGAAGAGGAAATAAAAAGTAAAAGCAAACCAAAAATTTTGCCTGTCACAGCTACTTAAATTGACTAGATATTTTCTGTTTCTTTCAGCCTTTTGCTGGTTTTGGTTGCATGTGTATGTGTGTTTTTTAAGGATTTATAATTTAGTGCTGCTATCACATTTTCAACAATCACAATAATAATTTATTCTCATGAAAAGAACATCAATTGGAAATCAAGGCTAATAGTTGGACTGGAATCATATGGTTTCAAAAGAATACAGTGTATTAAGCCTTTATTAGATGTTAGAAAAGAGGCCAGAATGCTCATTTTATACATAGTAGGTGCCATTTAGTCAAACAGAAGCTCAACCAGGCATTGCATGCAATGAGACCATGAGAGTTAGGGAGGAAAAGTATTCAGTCTGGAAAAAACACAAATCAATTTTTTACACGAAAATGCTGTTCTTAAAACTTGAATTTTTAAAGAAAAAAGGACATGACTGGTAAAGATGCGAATCTGTAAGAAGAAGATATCTCTGCAGGGTGGCTTGGTGATTAAAAAACACAAAGTGCATTTTTTCTTTAATCCGACCGGGAGCTGGTGGATAGCCTAGTCAAGGACTTAGCAGGGTCCCAGTTTCTAAGGTGCCAGAGTCATTAAAAAGGAAACAAAGATTTTTCTGGTACAAAGATAATGGTATGCTATGGGTAGCTGTGGTCTCGTGTCATTTCTTTTGTCATCATTGAAACCCTAAAGAAAGAGGTGCTAAAATACAAAAGTGTAATCTAAACCCAAAAGTGAGCTTTTGGAGGAAGAAAAAATACTCACACTTAGGGAAAGAAAACCTTGGGGGAAATTATGGTTATTATTTTTCTAGGCCAGTGACTCAGCAGAAATTGACAAATCTTCTGATCCTCCAGGATATTAATTGTCAATGAAAGTAAAACCGAATATAGAAAAATCTAAATTACCTGGGCGAGGTATCATACTGAATAATTCACTAATATCCACAAACCTCAAGTCATCCTCCCCATCACCAAATCTTTACCAAAATTCTTATGAAGTATCCATTTGAAAACAGGTACTTCAATTTCTTTTTATTCTGATGTCTGGTATCACCAAAGTCCAAAGAGTTGAGAAATGAAAGATAAACAAAGACTAGTTAATGCATAAACTGAATGATTCAAAGCCCCCAAAATTCAAAGTTACCATATCAGGTTGTGTTATCTGTAGTAACAATACCTTGGCTGCAAGAAAAATATTTAATTAGAACACTATGTGGAATTTTAATCTATAGAGTTGTAGATTTAAAAATTTTTTTAAAGAGTTACAAGGCTGGGCACCGTGGCTCATGCCTGTAATCTAATACATTGGGAGGCTGAAAGTCAATCACAATTCATTTTGCAAAATTACCAGCATGACCTTGCTTGAGGACAGGAGTTCAAGACCAGCCGGGGTAACATTGTGTGATCTCCAAGTCTACAGAAAATAAAAATAAAAAATTTAGCCAGGCACGGTGGCCTCTGCCTGTGGTCCTAGTTACTCGGGAGGCTGAGGCAGGAGGGTTGCTTGAGCCCAGGAGTTTGAGGTTGCACTAAGCTATGATTGTGCCATTGCACACTCCAGCCTGGATAACAGAGTGAGATCCTATCCTCTCTTTCTGAAAAAAAAAACAAACAAAAAAAAAAACAAAAAACCCCAGAAACATCAGTAAACTTGACAAATCATTTTGGTTCAACTCTAGCACTGCCTTAGACTATAATTAACTAATTAACCAGGCGTACAATAAAATGTTTATTTTTTTGGTGATTTTATTTAAATAATTAGAAGAAATACATCATCTATAATGAAAGTAAATTGGGCAATTTACTTACAATCTTGTAACTGAAAATACATACAAATTCTGTGCAATCACACCAAGAGGGAAAATTCTGTAGGGGAAAAGCACAGTAATGACTGAGAAACCCTGAAGCCTCCTGTGTAAATATCTTAAAAATAAAATGTTTTCATTCAAAGATTTTTCAAAAAAAAATAAGCCATCTAATTCTGAAGAAATCAGTTTCTAAATTACATTTTTCATTGATTCATCACAATTCATTTTGCAAAATTATCAGCATGGACCACGCCAATGTGCAGTTAAATGGCCTACACTGTATCTTAACAGTATTATAATAGTCAATCGTTTCATGAAATTGATATAAATGTTATGTCCAGATCAAAGAAATTACTTTGTAACTGACCAAACCAGTGTGATTGTCCGCTTTAACCCCTAATTTCTTCTGGGGCTGCAGGAACAACAAAAACAAAAATCTATTTGTATTGACTGCTGAAGACAACACAATTTACAAAGCACTGTTGTCCTGATTTGGGTTTCTAATAAGTTACCTAGTGATTCTCTCAGTACTCTTACTTGAAAATAAGACTGCAATGAGACTGCTTAAAAGAACAAACAAAAGCACAACTACATATCTGTCTCCAGGCGTTGAGTAGGTGATTAGTCATAGAGATTGTGGAACCAAAACCTATAGTTTTCCTCTACTTTTGCAAGAAAAGATACTGTGCATCAACACAGTTCATTCTTCTAGACTTTCCTTTTAATTCCAGTTTTCACTGAGTCAGCTCCATTTGGTGTGGTGGGTCCAGGGCCCTTTGTTGCCATAATGAGTTAACTGATAGGAGAGAATGGGGCTTCTGGACACCCCCATCGACGAGCCGTGTCCCATAGGAGGGCATATAAAAGCTTCGCTCCATTACCTGGGGACAGGAGCCCTTATTACTGGATACTGGAATCCAGCAGCCTTGCTCCGGGCCCACTCCACATAACTGGGGCTTCTGCCTCCATGAAGTTGGTTGCACTGACCCTATACAAAGACAAAAGAAATTTCAATATTCATATCATTCACCATAGATAGGCAAGAGAAACCCTAAATGGTAGTGGTTGAAGAACTGGCCTGAAAATGAGACACAAGGATAACCCATTTTCAAACTATTCTAGGCACATTTTTTTTTTCTTCTTCTTCTTCTTTTTTTTTTTTTTTGGATAAGCATCTCACTCTGTCATCCAGGCGGGAGTGCAGTGGCACAATCACAGCTCACCACAGCCTCTTCCTCCTAGGCTCAGGTGATCCTTCCACCTCAGCCTCCTGAGTAGCTAGGACTACCCAGCTAATTTTTGTATTTTTTGTAGAGACGGGGTTGCCATGTTGGCCAGGCTGGTTTTGAACTCCTGGGCTCAAGCGATTCGCCCACCTCAGCCTCACAAAGTGCTAGAATTACAGGTATGAGCCACCACACCCCACCCTGGGCCCAATTTTTAAAAAATTAAAATAGGCCAGTGCAGGGGCTCATGTCTGTAACTCCAGCACTTTGGGAGGCTAAGGTGGGAAGATGGCTTGCACCCAAGGGTTCAAGACCAGCCTGGGTAACATAGGGAGTCTCCATTGCTACATAAAATAAAAAACTAGCTGGGCATGGTAGTGCATGCCTGTGGTCCCAGCTACTTAGGAGGCTGAGGTGGGAGGATTGCTTGAGCCTGGGGAGGCCAAGACAGCAATGAGCCATGACCAAGCCACTGCACTTTAGACTGGGTGACAGAGTAAGACCTTGACTTAAAATAATTTTTAAAAAATTAAAATAGTCTTGGTTGACATCTTAAAATTTTTTTTAAAAATTAAAATAGTCTAGGTTGGTTGAGAGGATTTAAAGAACTGTACTACCTGTACTACCTGTTCTTTAGCTTTTACTGTGTACTTCTGTCTCCCCATCTGGACCACAGATGACTTGAGAGTAGATAGAGCTCAGGTTTTTTGTTTTTTGTTTTTGAGATGGAGTCTCACTCTATCTTTGTTTTGAGATGAAGTCTCACTGGAGTACAGTGTTGAAATCTCAGCTCACTGCAACCTCCATCTCCCAGGCTCAAGTGATCCTCCTACCTCAGCCTCCCGAGTAGCTGGGACTATAGGTGTGCACCACCATGCCAGATTAATTTTTGTACTTTTTGGTAGAGATGGCATTCCACCATGTTGGCCAGGCTGGTCTCAAACTCCTGACCTTAAGTGATCTGCCTACCTTGGCCTCCCAAAGTGCCCGGATTACAGGTGTGAGCCACTGTGCCTGGTCTGAGCTCAGATTTTAGATGTATTTCGTTTCCTTTCCCCTGGCATAGTCAGCTGCCCCTAGCATGTACTCTGCACTTAACCTGTGTCAACTGATGTCAGCTGAGCTCAGTGAAGATGGTTTTATGGAACTACACTAGTATTGTGTTGTAATGAGTTTTCCAGGAGCCCAGAACAGATTGGCTCAGAGCCAAACTTGATCTTTTATTTCATTCCTCACTTGATCTCCCCCCACCCCAATCTCTATGCGCACTTTCACCCCAGGCATTTATGAGACAGCTGGACATGATCAGGGATGTGATCACTCATGCTGGGAGACAGTTATATGAGTGGCCCACAGAGAATGGGTCAAATTATTTGCAGTACAGTGCAGGGGAAAAAAAGCAACAACAGCAAAAGAGACATTCTAATATATTCCAGAGTACTCAGCTAACTGTAATGAATCCTTAGTTCTTTTCTAAGTTTAACCAAATTCCTGTCAAAGCATTGTGCTATTAGCTTGCAAAATTATATGTGCCTCTATCGTGGATTACCATTATAAGAAAGAATTATGCACTTTTAGCTGCTCAAGGAAAAGTAGTAACTACAAGATATTCCATTACTTTTCAATAGTGCTACCAATAACAATAAGCACTGAAGCAAATTTTTGAAAATGCTGAATTTTTTCATTATCGCGGAAAGTAATGATCCATATAAAAAAACTATGTTATCTATTGTAGTTTTCATATTCAATTCTTAAGTGTACCTTAATATCCAGGCCTTCTTCAAATTAGGTAATAAAGTTGTACTGAATTCAGTATTGGGGGTTTCATGGCAACATAGGTATGAGAAGGGAATTTAGAGTGAGTTTTCCAAAACGAGAAGCCTATGTTCTTTCCAGAAAGAAATCTCAGAAGGAGGTTATGATAATAAGCACATTGAAGAAGGAAAAATACAGAAAATATAACTGGAGTTGATATTTCATTAGCTCTTTTCATTAGCAGAGGAACAGTTTTTGTTGGCTAAAAGTTTCTCTAAAGCTTTCCAAAGGCTCACGACACAAAGGCATGGTCAACAATGCCTTTGGCCTGTGAAACAATGTCCTCTCCTATGAAACAAAACTCAATCTGAGACCCAAACCCAAAAGGTTGATCATAATACAACTCTTGGAAAAAGTGTTATGTCAAAGGGTATGTGAGTTCATTTCTATCTGAAGTAGACTGAGTTCCTAAGAACCTGGGTTGATTTTATGGTCTCTCCACAAGTGGCTTGGCTGGACTTCATACACAGCCAGGTGTCTGGCTAAGGTCATGCCCCTGATAAGATCTGAATACTCTGAAATCCCCAGGACAATCCTCAGATCACCTTAAATTTACAGAAACCCTTCCCGCTAGATGAGTTGAACATGGAACACGTTTTCTTGGAACCATTTGCAACTTAACTGGGACTATACTTACAGCTACCAGTATAGATCCTGGACCCTAAGAATGACCTCAAAACTCATTTCAAATCAAGGAGTCATCCATCGTGTTCTTGCTCAAAGTGCAAGAACACGGGCTGCCTTGTGACTAGAGTTTTGAGTGAACATGGTAACCTCATATAAGGTAGAACTCCAGTGCAAATCAGGTCCATGGCATTTCAGTACAGCCCAGCTACTCACATAGCATATACAGTTTAGTTATTTTGTTTGTGTGTGTGTGGTTAAATGAGACTTTTCACTGAAAAACAGTCAGGATCTAAGTAAAAATAACCATTCATCAGGAGCCAGGGATAAAAACTGACCAACATCTGCTGCCTGGCCATCCTCACCAGCCACTGGTTGACTCCCATTCCTGAGGTCTTGGTGTTCCTTTGTAACCACAAACTGCAGATAACAAAAAGGAGGGAGAGAGGATATTGTTATAGTTCACAAATTATCTCAACATACATTGAATCAAAGTCCATGGCTTTACGATGTTCATCCTATGGAAAGTGAAGGTCAGAAGAAAGACCCTGTGAAGTTTGTCTTTCTAGCTAAAGAGAGATTCGACATTCAGTGAAGAGCCTTGTGTTACTTTCTCTTAAAGCAACTAGGCACTACCAATATGTTAACTGAAGAATCTATTCTAATTATGGAATCTCAGCTTTTAGGTGATGGATTCCTGGAGGCCACTGATTTACCATAAGCAATCCAAGGATTCATAAGTATTCTAAGAACTGCCCACAGGCCAGGGAAATAATATCTCATATATGTATGCACTACAACTTTTCATACACACAAACGCACACACACATTAATAACACTCATTTAAACATGTACCAAGTTCTGAGTAACTTGGGGCCCTTAAAGGTACTAATCTTGTGCAATGACCATTTTGCAAGCTGGTTGAACAGCCTAGGGACCTGGAATTTTAATAGGGAGGAACAGACAACAACAACATTTCTCTTCAGTCAGCAAAATGATTACTTTTGTCATTACTTGTGTTATCAGAAATTGATTGGGCACTTGCAATGCAGGCTGACCAGAGTTCACTGGCTCTCATTCACTTTAGATAGATTAGATATTAAAACAGATCCACGCTACAGGAAAGAAAAGAAGTGACCCCATACAACAGGACAAAGGACATCATTTGGTGAATCCTTCCTTGTCAATCAGTAACCAGGGCAAGGACTGCACCAAGGTTTTGGCTGATCAGGCTCCATTGGTTCAGAAATGGGCACTCCACAGAAAGGAGCACACAATTCAGAAACAACAGAAAGAGGAGTAGAGAAGAATCTCTTTGCCCACATTTTCCTTTGAGAAAGGTGTAGAAAGGGATGATGAGTGGAGTCAATCAGGGAGAAGACAGGGAAATGTTGGTAAGGGAAGGGTGAATCCAGAGAACATGTATTTTCATTTTCTTACTTTTTATAATACAAATCATGCTTCATCTCCTCCTCATTAGTGATCTCCCGCAGCAACACATTGCAAAATAAACACAGGACCCACTGTTTAAAGACACATGCCCATTATTTCTGTCTCAAGTCAAAATCCAACCCTCTGCACTGCAAATTTTCTAACCTCATGCCTCTCTGCCAGAAGAACATAGGTCCCGGAATTCTGGGCTGAGGTGGGAAAAGCAGCTAATGGAACTAGATTTGTTTCTGCTGCTGCTTCTCCTAGTTTGAGTGTTCAGCTCCCTCCTATTCCCTATAGCAGCAGTTGCTGTCAGGGACAGTTACGATGGCTGTGGGGGACTTAGCTCGGCAGCCCCAGGCCTCCTAGCATAGCTCTGAGCCAACAAGCTGCTCATGACAGCAGCAAATGCTTTTGATTTTTTAATAGACATATACAGATTGTGTTTCTCCTTCATTTCCATGATGATGAATTAATGAGATGAATTAAACCTGCTACTCAAAACCTGAATGAAATACCATGTAGACTGACAAGTGAAATCTGGGTAATTTAGAAGTTCACAAAGTCATGAGCCCTCAAAGAAGCAAGTATATTCTAGAGCTAAGTTGTAGAATCACATACTTCTGGAACTGATAAAGACTGAAGGGATCTTAGAGATTATCTAAACTAAACCCTTTGTACTGAGTGGGGAGCAGAGGTCTGCATAGGTTAAAGGACTTGCTGAAGATTAGATAGCCAATTGGTGGGAAAATAAGGCTAGAATTCACATTCCTTCTCATTTTTTAGAGATAAAGTCTCACTCTGTCACTCAGGCTGGAGTGCAGTGGCGCTATCACAGCTCACTGCAACCCTGACTCTTGGGTTCAAGTGATCCCCCTGCTTCAGCCTCTAGACTAGCTGGAACTGCAAGTGTGTACCACCACACCCAGCAAAGCTTTTTGTAAATCTTTTTAAAGAAATATGATCTTGCTATGTTGTCCAGGCTGGTCCCAAGCTCCTGGCCTCAAACAATCCTCCTGCCTTGGCCTCCCAAAGCATGGGGATTACAGGCATGAACAACCTTGCCCAGCCTCTATTTTTTCCCCCCATACTTGAGTCAAACCAAAAAAACAAGGAAGCACTGGATGCCTATTACAGGTAGGAAAAGATGATCAATTGGTAGTCAAAAGCACAGTCACAGGAAAGCTACTTTCCGGGAATTCACGGTGAGTTGGGAACTAGGGAGTAGGGGAAATCATGTGGGACGGACCCCAAACATTGCTCCTCCATAACCTCTCTCTAATAGCTCTTCCCTAAGGATTCAACCCTCCATGGACCTGCCATACATTCCAGTCTCTTCCACAATACATACCACAAATAATGCCAACAGCACGCACTGAATCAGTCGTTAACTCTGACAGATTTCTAGAAATGGAAGTTCCCTTAACTGATTCAAGAATGTGTAACCTGTTTCAAGACTGCCCTCTAGTGTTCCAAGATCCGTTACCGAAGTGGGTGATTTATGAAGCATCTTGAACTTCCCAAACCTCTGTGCTTCTTGGAAAACATTTGGATTGTCAGATAAAATACAGAACCCAGTTAAATTTAACTTTGAATTTAAATTTGAACTTTCAGTATAAGTATAATTTAACTAGGCATTCTATATTTTTATTTGTTAAATCTGGCAGCTATTCTGCTACTGAAATTTAGGGAGTTGAAATGTGTATGAAAAAAGAAATATTAAGAAAATGAGAGCTGAGTGCAGGGCTCATGCCTGCAATTCCAGCACTTTGGGAGGCCCGGGCAGGTGGATTGCTTGAACCCAAGAGTTTGAGGTCAGTCTGGGCAACATGGTGAAACTCTGTCTCTACAAAAAATAGAAAAATTAGCTGGGCGTAGCAGTGTGTGCAAGTAGTCCCAGCTATTTGGGAGGCTGAGCTGGGACGATCATTTGAGCCCAGGAGGTCAAGGCTGCAGTGAGCAGTGGTTGGACCACTGTACTCTGACCTGGGCAACAGAGCAAGATCCTGAAAAGAAAGAAAGAAAGGAGAGAGAGAGAGAGAGAGAGAGAGAGAGAAAGAAAAGAGAAGAAAGGAAGAAAGGAAGGAAATTAGCATAATCTTGGGTTTTTAAGACATCTATCTGGAATGTGTCAACTAAAAATATGGAAAGTCTTCACATAACACATACAAATCTAAGTTATAGAAAGAATCTACATGAAAGAAAAAAATTCCAAAAAGTTATTGTGCCATTAAATTATGGCCTTATTATAACTCATCTGATTCCTTTAGTTAATGACACAGTTCCCCCACCTTCCCACCCAGGACCTCCCTAGCTGATGTGGTCTTGGCTAACATTGACACCAGCTGGAAGCTATAACCGATTCCAGTCATTCTGAACTCAGTGAAAAAATAGAAAAAATGAACAGGGGTTAATATCAAGGCAATTCCTTGCTTCATCGGCTTTGGTCACATTACCCAAGGTTGAGGGCAAGAGGACATCCCATCCTCACTGTCAGCAGGCCTACGACTCCTCGCGTCTCTGCTTGACTCCTCAGAAGGATTCTTTGGATTTTTCGTTAGCAGCTTCTGAGTCCTATGATAAAGCCAAAATTTGAGACAATCTCACAACAAAACAAAATACTCAGCCCACTCAGTGATGGTCAGGGACAACTAACTATTTCTGCTACTAAAATTTCCGTACTTGTGTGGGAGAGAAGAAATATGAAGATAACTAGGAACATAATGTTAGATGTTCAAGGCATTCTTTTCTGCAGAACTGAAAATACTATCCAGAGAGTGTTTCATTCTTTCCAAGGTTCTATGAGGTAGAGGGTGTGTGTGTGCGCGCGCGCACATGCACGTGCATGTATGCCCATGCACGTTGGGGGAGATAGCCTTGCATTCATTCATTCACAGGTATTGAGTACTAACTATACTCCAGGCACTGTCCTAGTACTGATGATATAGCAATGAAAAAACAACTTACTAATTTTGCAGGGAGGGGTGGGGCAATCTGTGGAAAAAATATCTCAGCAACTGTGTGAGGCAGACTATGTTAGCTCCATTTACAAGTGAAGCCACTGGGGCTTGGAAATGGCAGTGACTCAACTAAGGCACACAGCTACCAATGGTGGTGTAAGAAGTGGGACATAATGACACAAAGTCTAGGCTGCTCTTACTGGTCCACTGCAATCTCTCACTCATAAAGAAATTAGAGGCAAAACCAGAAGGAGTGGATGACCCAATATAAGAAAGTCTCATAGTTGCTAAGCCAGGAAATACACTAGGTATCTTGCTTCCAAATCCAGTTTCTTAGAGTACTGTCTTGTTTGACATTCAGCACTAAGTCTACGCAGGGCACGGTGCCATTCACTAGGGCTGGGGGTGGGGAGATTTAGCATGGAGATGGATCCCCATCCTCAAAGCAGTAGCCTCTAGAGTGGTGCATCTGTGAGACTCCACAATAGCACTACTGTCCTGGGGCAGATAAGCAGCTTAATTGCCTCTAGGAATACAACTCTCTGTCAAAAGCCCTACCTAGACATCCCGGGAAGAGTGATAAGGATAGGAGGGGCTGCTGTGAATCTGGCATCACAGACAGCACCAAGAGATGGTATGGGTTATTATGTGTTTTAATCAAAGACTTCAAGGAAAAAAACGGAAGCAAGTGGCTAATATAAACAATTCCAAAGTTGCAAAGGTACAACGTTGTAATTTGTACCAGTCAGAATGGCTATTAATAAAAAGTCAACAAAACAAAACAAAACAAAACAAAAAAACAGATGCTGGTGAAATTTTGGAGAAAAGGAAACACTTATACACTGTTGGAGAGAGTGTAAATTAGTTCAACCATTATGGAAAGCGGTATGGTGATTCTTCAAAGAATTAACTGCAGAACTACCATTTGACCCAGCAATTCCATTACTGCGTATATACCCAGAGGAATATAAATCATTCTACCATGGAGGCACATGCATGTCAATGTTCACTGCAGCACTATTGACAATAGCAAAGACACGGAATCAACCTAAATGCCCATCAATGACAGATTGGATAAAGAAAATACGGCACATATACACCATGGAATACTATGCAACCATAAAAAGGAACGAGATTATGTCTTTTGTGGGAACATGGATGGAGCTGGAGGCTATTATCCTTAGCAAACTAACACAGGAACAGAAAACCAAACATCACATGTTCTAACTTACAAGTGGGAGCTAAATGATGGGAACTCAGGAACACAAAGAAGGGAACAACAGACACTGGGGGCTACCTGAGGGTAGAGGGTGGGAGGAGGAACAGGAGCAGAAAACATAACCATTAGGTACTGGGCTTAATAACTGGATGATGAAATAATCTGTACAACAAACCCCAGTGACACAAGTTTACCGTGTAACAAATCTGCACATGTACCCCTGAACCTAAAATAAAAGTTAAAAAAACCCACAAAAAAACAAAGTTATAGTTTGTGATGAAATACTTCCTGTTGGTTTTCTTACAAGGGAGTCCTTCCAAGAAATCACACATTGCAAACTAATAACATTAGAATACCTGAAAAATTTATTTAGTTTCACAAACATTAGACTTTTTCGTTTTGTTTTGTTTTTGAGACAGGGTCTCCCCCTGTCACCCAGGCTGGAGTGCAGTGGTGCAATCACAGCTCACTGTAATCACTGCCTCCCTGGTTCAAGCGATCTTCCCACCTTAGCCTCCCGAGTAGGTGGTACTACAGCTGTGCTCAGAAAGAATTGTACAACCCTGGATGCATTTCAGTGAAAAGAAAAAGAAAGGGTTCTGACGAGCTTTCTTTTTGAAGGAATAGTCCTTTCACTTCTGATTTTAGGTGTATGAGAGTCTGAGGTTGAAGATACTCTTATAGGTATGTAAAGTCTATAGTCATCTTTCAGTTGAACTGGTCTTTGAATTCCAAGTTTAAAAAGGCAGCAATTTGCTGTTAGCTTTCAATCCAGACCTCTGAAAAATGCCTATAGAACATAACACATACCGTGTCATAACACAACAAATAGGAAAAAATACTTAATAATTATGGCACGCATGAACTTAAGTTTCTAGTTTCCATTTTTTTCCCCTGTCTTTTGGCAATGGGCCAATGGGATGAACATTGATCATTCAATATTCTTTCTACATATATCCAAGATATTGATTACACACCAGGCTAAAAGGTCCAATGTTATCGATGGACTACTGAATTAAAATGTCAAGTTTGTGCCTAAGAATCTTGTCTCTCAAGAGGTGGTAGAAAAGGGCTTAGAGCATATGATTCTTTTGGGGGAAGGTTACAGTTCATAGAAAATAAAAATAATAACAGATAGCATTTATTAATTCCTATATGCCAGACCTACACTAAAGCCTTTACTTAGGTTAACCCAATTAATTTCACAATACCCTTAAGATAAGTACTATTCTTGCTCCTACTTTATAGCAAAGGGAATTAATGAAAACAGAGGTTAGGACACATGTCTGGTGTTATTTAGACACTGACTTGGATTTGAACCTGTATAATCTGATTCCAGAGCCTGTGCTCTTAACCACTACACTAGGCTATAACAGGATCTCTGATAAGTACATCTTGGCTGATATGTTGAATTTTCCAGAACACAAGACAGTTGCCACTTGAGTGGTTGTGTAGTACCTGTAAATGTGGTTAAATTTTTATCTACAGATGGTGGCAGCAGATATTTTGTACATTCTCAGAGAATTGGGACCTATTAGTCAAGTGGGTCTTAGATCCTCCAGCCACGAAATGATAAGATTGAACTAGATAATTCCATAAAGTCCCCTTCAGCCCTAAAGTTTTGTGACTCACTGATTTTGTACAGCACAAACCATAACAGTATATAAAATGCTTTTCAATATTGATGATAATAGAGGAAGCTGTCCTACTTTCTAAGAAAACAGAAAATGAGCAGTGTGATGCCTGTACCTGCATCCTAATGTAGTGTTAGTTTTAAAGAATTGAATGTATAAATGTTATTGTTCTACAGTTTTTAATTGTTAACTTGAAATTATTAAAAGCACAAAATCTGAGGACCAGAAATTTCCTTCCAAGTTAGGGAAGATACCAATTTTCTTTTATGACAGTTCTAATATTTTGTGGGAAATCAACTCAATGGAAGACAGCCACAAAAAATTATAGTTATGCAGGCTATAGGGGGAGCATATAAAATTAAATGAAGAAAGTGGAATGTAAAACTATATTATGATTGATAAAAAACACATATACTATGCAGGTGTA
>NW_012110430.1:387598-389205 GCF_000951045.1 Mandrillus leucophaeus | reverse complement strand
GGGATTTATGGGGGATTATTTGCATACTGCCTCTATAAGGCATTACAGGACATTGATTAAAGATCAGTTTCTGTTAGGCTAAAATCCTGAGGAGCCACCTTTTAAAACCAACACAAAGCAACTCTGCCCTAAGAGCCAAGGGAGTTTTGGAAACAAATGTTTGGCCAGATTGCAATGAGTATAGGTGAAAGGAAAGGAGAATTTGAAGGCAGAGTTCCTCACTTGAAACCAGGCTATAAAAGAAAAATGTGTGTAGCTTCTGAACAGAACACATAACTTAGTCTGCGGAGAAAACTTTTTTCCTTTAAAGAAAAAAAATCACTACTAGTGCAAGGGAAGACCCAGTAACAACATACATACAGGCATTGCCTATTTTCTTCAATGGGGAAAAAGCTGTATGGAGGGAAAAGGACGCTCGCCCACAAACACCCTGCTGTCCCACTAGTGAAACTGTCACTAGAGTGAACTGCTGAACTTTTTTGAAGTAAATGAAGCAATGCTGCCATCTACTGGGAATGTGCATTTCCAGACACGATTAAGATCTCAGGTAAACATCTGTATTCTATTATCCTTTGCAAAAGCATCAACTTTGAAAAACATCCTATTAAACACTCTGTAATGCCCACTTATTAAAAATTCCTTCCTTTGGGCCCTGGATCAACTATTTATTCATCCATGTCCCCACTTTATTCCAAAAGGACTTAAAGGAATAAAAATACAGAGAACTGACACCAGTGCCCATAGTGAGAAGAGGCAGCATGGACAAAACACTGGACAGAGCTCCAGAAGATCTGGGCTCTAGGCCTGTCTCTACCTTTAGCTGGTCAGAGGGGCTGGGTAACTCACTCACAGAGGAAGGAAGGAAATGGATTAGTACCTGTTAACCATCTTGTATGTTTGACACCTTGCTAGGCACTTTTACTCATTTTATTTTTGATGGCATATTCCCATATTTTGGATGAGGAAACTGAGGCTCAAGTAGTTTGTACAAGGTCACACAATTATGAGTGACAGATTTGATTCCAATGGTTCTCTGATTTCAAAGCCTATGTTCTTTCTACTTTACCATACTGCTTCCAAAAAGAGTTTTATGCTCTATTCACCTCTGAAAAGCTACCTTCTAGAACTAACCGTGCAAGAGATACCACGATCTGAGTGCAGAAGCATAAAGGACCATCATTATTCCAGGTTTTCTTGGGTGCTGTTTTCATTCTAGCTATCTTTGGTTACAGCCATTTACTATCAATGCCGAGCAGCACCACTTTTAAACTGCTGGATGTTAATGGGCCACACCTCTGATCCTTTCAGAAAGTTTGGGGTCTTGAGGAATATGTCAGTCCCTTGGCCAAGAGTCCTGGAGATCCAAGTCAGCTGCAATAGCAGAGCCTCACTGAGTCTTATAAGAGCCCAGAATAGTCATTCAACATTTTCCAAGGTGGGAGGGGGACACAGGATACTAGTTCTTTGGTTATGAATTAGTTCTTCTGTTAAACCAAACAAAAGATTCTCTGGCCAAATAAGTTAGCCTTTCCATAGTCAAATAATTTTGAGACATTCTAGACTCAATACAGATAAACAAGGCTTTTTTTTTTTTTTTTTTTTTTTTT
>NW_012110430.1:383215-384563 GCF_000951045.1 Mandrillus leucophaeus | reverse complement strand
TTTAAAGAATTGAATGTATAAATGTTATTGTTCTACAGTTTTTAATTGTTAACTTGAAATTATTAAAAGCACAAAATCTGAGGACCAGAAATTTCCTTCCAAGTTAGGGAAGATACCAATTTTCTTTTATGACAGTTCTAATATTTTGTGGGAAATCAACTCAATGGAAGACAGCCACAAAAAAATTATAGTTATGCAGGCTATAGGGGGAGCATATAAAATTAAATGAAGAAAGTGGAATGTAAAACTATATTATGATTGATAAAAAACACATATACTATGCAGGTGTATGGACAATGACTGCAGTAGAACAAGGAAAAAGTAAAAGCACTGATGTTTCAGAGCAATGAAATCCTGAGCTAACAGTAAAAATTGTCCTGTTATTTCACTTTATTTTTGGACATGGAGTCTCACTGTATCACCCAGGATGGAGTGCAGTGGCACAATCTCGGCTCACTGCAACCCCTGCCTCCCAAGTTCAAGTGATTCTCGTACCTCAGCCTCCCGAGTAGCTGAGATTACCAGCGTGCATAACCACGCCTGTTACTTTTTGCCTTTTTAGTGGAGACAGGGTTTTACCATGTTGACCAGGCTGGTCTCGAAATCCTGACCTCAAGTGATCTGCCCGCCTCGGCCTCCCAACATGCTGGGATTGCAGGCATGAGTCACTGTGCCCTGTCCACTTCACGTTTTAAATGTAGTATGTAGATGTTCATCTCAAGGAGGCAGGCATTCCCCTGGGAGGTCTTAGAAAGAGGTTTCCAGTACCAAAGGAAAGACAGGGTCACCTGTAGTAGTGGGCACCCCACAGGCTCAGGAGGAGCAGCACGACAAGCACCACCACGCAGACAGCCACCACGGTGACCTTCTGCTGCTGCCCGTGGCCAGCGTGACGCAGTTCCCACCACTTCAGGTCTCGGTACTGACATCGCTCCCCGATGTAGCCAACAACACAGCTGTGACAACACACAAACAGAGGTCATCAGAGATGCCTGGCCAAAAACGCTGTTAGTTTTGACACTTGATATTCAGTTGTCTCTCAACCTCTGCATTTCTAGACTCAGCTCTTTGGAAGCATATAGAAAATCCATCAGGGGTCAGTTGAAAGCGCTATGAGTTACAAGTTAATGCAGCATGGACTTCTCCCTTTCGTCTGTTTGCTCTGGGATTTATGGGGGATTATTTGCATACTGCCTCTATAAGGCATTACAGGACATTGATTAAAGATCAGTTTCTGTTAGGCTAAAATCCTGAGGAGCCACCTTTTAAAACCAACACAAAGCAACTCTGCCCTAAGAGCCAAGGGAGTTTTGGAAACAAATGTTTGGCCAGATTGCAATGAGTATAG
>NW_012110430.1:366848-381198 GCF_000951045.1 Mandrillus leucophaeus | reverse complement strand
AGAGATGGGGTCTCCCCATGTTACCCAGGCTGGTAAACAAGAATTTTTTAATGTGTTGTGGTATACGCTGAATCAAGAATTGAGGGCTAGACAGAAGATTAGAAATTATGGTTTAGGAGTCACGCAGCTGGAGGCTACAAGATTCTGAACCTCCCTATACTGCTCCTAAGATCACTGCTTGAAGTATTCTATAGATCCTGCACTGGATGGATCAGCTGACACCACCGAGATCAATGAACTGGCTCATCTGAACTTGTGGCCCCCACCCAGGAACTGACTCAGTGCAAGAAAACAGCTTCGACTCTCTATGATTTCATCCCTGACACATCAGCACTCCCGGCACACTGGCTTCCCCTAACCCACCAAGTTGTCCTTAAAAACTCTGCTCCCCGAATGCTCAGGGAGACAAACTTGAGTAATAATAAAATGATGGTCTCCTGAAAAAAAGAAAAAATTGAGGGTAGAGTATGTTGCATCTCTCAACGTGATTTGACCATACGGCCTGTTTTTAAGAAGCATTTCACAGCACTCATGTTGGGGGATCTTGGTCCAAAGGAGACCTGCTCAGAAGGGTGGCTGAAAGACAGAATGAATGAGGACCTCCTCTGAGCCCAGGTTTGGAGCCTCCTGAGCATCTCCAAACCAGGAAATCTTTGAGGAATACCTCGGGCATGGAGACTCTCAACTCTCACTTCTGCTGCATCACCCCGGGGGCACCCTGTGGTTTCCTGTGGCTGAGGGGAACGTCCACTGCCTCTAAGAAAGGAAGGAAGAGCTGGCTCTTCCAAAACCTGCTTACAGCATGAAGAATACTCTGTACAGAATGATGCCCGCCTAGGAAGTGTTTCTAATGAAAGTTGGACCGGTAAAGCACTTCCTAGAGACTTGTTATTACGGAATTAATAAAACATAAGGTGAGGTCATCAGGGCAGGAAGAGGCAAGGGTTGAATAGTTAATTAAACCACATTTTAATTAAATATACAATTTAAACAAGGTTATGATCCAGATTACTGTGAACTCTGGTAATATTTTAAATATTGCTTTAGATTCAAGGTCCTTAAATTTGAGTCTTATCTCCAGTTTGTCATTTGTAGCAACTCATGTTTAAAATATTATCAGGGAAATATGATATTTTCATCAGGATTTAATGACAGAAAGAAAAGCAGTGTGCTGAAGAGTTCATCAATCATTTAATAAATGGATGCTATCAGATCCAAATGAAAACATTGTTCTAAATGCAATATGTAGTACCCTTTATATTATTATAATGATTTTTATAATCTAAAGTATCATGGAGGAAAACAACCATGACCTAATAAATTTGGACATTTGTTTTTGTAATTTCGTTATTTGGAATGATCAGAAACAATGAACAGGCAAAACCAATTAGATTCTTAACATTAAAACTAGCAATAACTATTTCAAATACCCAATTTATCATAGGTTAGGAAATTACAGCATGTAAATATAAATATGAAAACAGAATTCTATAAGGACTGAGTCATTTTTACTAGTATCCATGAGCAATTTTTCACCATTTTTGTCATGTGGATATGATTTCTAGTGCAAGGCCATATGCTTTGTCACAGAATATAGCTTACTCTTCCATGCATTTAGTCATTCTGTTCATTATTACTGATGAAATAAGAGAAGACTTTAAGGTTATAGTAGCTATTTGTGAGGATCAGACTATTTCATCACCCCTCCCTCAGGCACAGAGAAAATTATCAATGGATCAGGAGCCTAACCCTGGGAGACCTATTTGTTTTTTTGGTATCTATCAGTTTCCTCCTATTGCCTTGAAAATATGAAATGAATTAAAAGTAAAATTTGAGGCAGAACTGGCTATTGTGGGTTTGGGTTTTGTTAAAGGGTCCATAGGAAAGGTTTTCGGAGTGAGCACAGTGGGAACGCCTCATAATGTGAGGGCTTCCTCAAATCTCCTTTCCAGGTTGACACTTCACCCACTGTGAAACCCTCATGGGGGCAAAAAGGGAGCAAAAAGCAGCAGCTGCAGTATCAGCAATTGTTACTAAACAACAAAATGCAAACGTCAACTGTTACGAAGTGAAGAAAAAAAATATATATATTTAGTTTTGGAGAAAAATATTTTTGGACTCTGGCAAGAAGTCCAATGTGAATATGTAAGAAACTTTTATAAATCCAGAAACAGATCACGATGCTCACACGTAATGTAAAGCACATTTGATGGAAAAAAAAGTTTCAAGGAATTATCTCACACACTTAAGTTTTTCAACCAGGATGAGACATTTAATTCCTAGACTATATTAGTAGTAATATCAAATTATTTCAGTAAAAGGGGAAATCACCAACTCCTTAGATTCATACTTATCACCAGTAACTGGAAGGGGGCATTATGATACACAAGGAGAATGCAATGAAGTGCACACACATGGTTCATATGTGTATGTTTATATTTTTCCAGAGGAACATCTAATTGCAGAAAAACATCCTAAGTATACATTTTACAAATTAGCTACAAGTTATGGACTGAATAGCATCTCTCTGTGCCATCAGCAAGACAGTTTAACTTACTTGCATGCATACTTGTCCAATGCTTCAATATACATGCACACACCATCATGGAGGCAGTATCCATCGTGGGACAGGGGACATCCAGAGTCACTATTTCTTACAGAATAGTGGTGGCCATCTTCCCTGAGGTGAGGGGGTGGAGTAGAGTCTAAAAGAACCCAAGACATTACTTTTACTTTCTGAAGGGATTAGTGTCATTCGAGTATCAACATCAGGAACTAGTTTCTGTGAATAGTTTGTTGCATAAATCTTTTAGTTACAGAAGAACTACTAGAAGGGACATTAGTTTCACTTTCCTAGCCGGGCCTTAGTCATTCACTATGAAACCAGCCGTTCCTCCTTTGGGCTCAGTATTATCTGATATGTAAAGCATATTGGAGGCAGGTAAAAGAATGGCCAATCCTAAGTCGCCATGTGAATTCAGAGTCACTAATCTCATACAAACAAATCTGTCACACACAAATGTACACTAACCATGTGAAGTGACAGTTAGCTTCAGGGTCTCTGTGAACAACTGGTAACTCTATGGTTTAAAACCTACCCATCAATGCACAGTCCATTACCTCCAATATCATGCAGTCTCAAAAATTTCTTTCTCACAATGCTTTCTTCTAAAAACTGACTTTCAGAGGAGCCCTCAAGGACAAGACTGTAGCAACTCTGACAGGAAGAAAATGTTCCCCTAACAGAGGGAATGCCAAAGTATAATAGTAAAGTCTCTTTTATGGAATGGTTCACTGCTTCCTAAAAGTTAAACATGTGCAGCTGACTATATAAATATAAGCAGTTTTCAATACCTTTAAGAAGAGCAAATTATTTGAGAAAAATAACATGCTAAAAAAAAAAAACAGAGACCAATTAAGCACATAATTTTTCTTCTTAGGATGTTTTCTGCTTATAGGGCTGACAGGCAAAAAGTGGGCAGTGATGGGAAAGACGCCCATCCTGGTCTCCAGGGTCTAGTGGAAACCAGCTCCCCTTCTGGGGTGCTGATGATGAGATGATACTGCTGTTACGGGAAGAAGGTTCAGGAAGCAGGAGTCAACCATTGTGAATATTGAAAAAGAAAGAGAAGAGAGCTGGAGTTCTAATTCAGAACAAGAAATACTGCCTTTTTAAAGTAATATTTTAAAATCCTTGAAAGTGATTTAAAATGCTGAGTCCAGACATTCTCACCCACCTGCCTAGCCCTGCAAAATTTATCCAGTAGTCCCACAAATCGACATCACAAATAGGGAGATTAGTTGCACCATTAAAAAGAGACACCCATGTTCCCATCTTTATTGGATTGTGAGTAATAAAAAAGGATTTATTCCAGATGCTATTAAATTAAGAAAACCTGGACCATTTCAAATTCTCAAGCACAACATCGTCCTAATCAGGAAGGTCAGCTCTGCAGCCTGACTGAACTGAATGATTTTTAGAATCTCTAATGCAAACAGAGATTAGGGTGTAGAATATCCCTGAGCCAAGTCCCTCCCCTTCACTGCAGACCACCCACCAACCTACCAGGGCAAATCAGTCCTGGTTCAGACAGGCGCCCAGCACACATGCAGGTGTAGCCTCCCTCTGTATTTGTGCAGTTGGCATTCTCTCCACAGCTGTGCACCCCCAGTTGGCACTCATCAATATCTGTCAGAAAAGACAGAGTAGGGGAGAGAAAAATGGGGTACAGAAAAATAAGAGGGTTTTACAGTTGGACAGCCTCTGGAAGAGGAGCTTCGTCAGCTTCCGTCATGCTCTATGTTCTCAGAGCCCTATGCATTTTTAGGTTTAAAGGGACTTTCACGAATGTTGGAGAGATGAAGTAGGTTCTACAATGCATGCCCATGCAGGTGTTCTTTTCCTTTTTTGTTTCCTTTTTTTTTTTTTTTTTTTGAAAGACTCTCACTCGGTTGCTGAGGATAAGGTACAGTGGTGTGATCATGGCTCATTGTAGCCTTGACCTCCCAGGGTAAAGCAATTCTCCCAGCTCATCCTACTAAGTAGCTTGGACCACAGGCTCGCACCACCATGCTTGGTTAGTTCTTGTTTGTTTGTTTTTTAATGTTTTTGTAGAGAACAGTGTCTTGCTATGTTGCCCAGGCATGTCTCAAACTCCTGGCCTCAAGTGATCCTCCTGCCTTGGCCTCCCAGAGTGTTGGGATTACAGGCATCCTGAGAGAGGCTGGAAGCTTTCTTCCTGTTTTGAAGGAAAGGAGATTTCCCAGAGTTGGAGATTAGTAAACGACCTCTAGGCAAACATTTAGAAGTTCAGATCCTAAAGATTCATACTTAACTTTTTTGAATAGATATCCTGTCATTGGCATACATATTATATCAAATACAACAGTTTTGCTTTTTTATGTAAGTATAAACTATATCAGAAAAACCATCCTTTTTTTCCTGACTACCCACCATTTTTTCTTTCTCAGTTACTGCCACCCTAACATTTAGGGCCTCTCTTCCTCTCAATTTTACATTACTGCAAGAACAGCCTTACTCATTCCTGGATCCCATGTTTCCTCCATGCCATGCATAAACACCAGTGCCACATTATTCTCCCTCCAGCACAACGATGATAAACCCATCATTGCACCACTTTACTCAAATGTTGCCAGTGGCTCTCTGTTGCCTAGAACTTTGCTGTCCAACTTGCTAGCCACTGCCATATGAGAGTATTGAGTACCTGAAATGCATGTAGTTCATATTGAGATGTGCTGTGAGTATAAAACACACATTAGAGTTTGAAGACTTAGTACCAAAATAAAAAAGAATATTAAGTATCTCAATAATTTTTATACTGATTATATATTAAAATATTAATATTTTGGATATATTTGAATACATAAAATTTTATTGCAAAAATTCATTTCACCTGTTTCATTTTACAGTTGTAGTGTGGTTAGTAGAAACTTTGGGACAACACTGACTGACTGACCCTCTGCCAGTTTCACTGGAGAAGTGAAACCTCAGTAACTAACCCTCAGATTTTAGTCTTCTACAGAAGTAACCCAACCCATCTGTTACAGGCTGAAATGTGTCCCTGCCCCTCCAATTCATATGTTGAGCCCCAACTCCCAAAGTGACTGTATTTGAAGAAAGCGTCTACCAAGAGGAAAGTAAGGCTACATGGGGTCCTAAGGAAGGGGTCCTAATCCAGTAAGATTGGTGTCCTTAAAAGAAGGGGAAGAGAAAACAAAAGAGGAAGAGAAACTAGAGCATTCTCTCCCTCTCTGTCTCTGTCTCTCTCTGTCTCTCTCTCTCTCTGCACATCAAAGAGGAAAGGCCATGTGAGAACACAGTGAGCAGGTGGCCATTTGCAAGCCAGGAAGAGATCCTTCATCCAAAACCAAATCAGCCAGCACCTTGATCTGGGACTTCCAACCTCCAGAACCATGACAGGATACATTTCTGTTGCTTAAGCCATCCAATCTAGGATATTTTGTTACAGGATACACTACCTTATCAGCCTTAGTTTCTGTTCTTCCCCTCATATAACCTAAACTTAGTGCTCAACTAGGCTACTCTCTACCCTTAATGGCAGTCATGTGATCTGTTCATGTCTGGACTCTTCCCATCCCTTCACATTTCTGCAAATGAAATTACTTATCCCCCATGCTCCTTCCAAAATGACACTTCCTCCCCGAAATCTTTCCCAATACCTCAAACAGATATTTCTCCCAGTTCTGAACTTTCATTGTGGTTTTTACTTCGCTTATGATATGCACTCTTCTTCATCACTGATCACAGCTATATTTCTTTTAGGTTACATGTTCCTTGCAATCGAAGACTACCTTTCTCATCCTGATATTTCTCACGGTTTCTAGTACTGTGGCCTTACTCTTACTAGGGGCCAAATAAATATTTAACACATTGAATTGCTATCCTGGATGGCCCAAACCAACTCTTTTATGAGTTTCTGTTATAATTTCAATAAACTATTACCTTGAGAGAGAGAGCTTTTCCAAAGCAAAGACAAAGATGTATGCTTGACCAATAAACTCAACTACTCTTAATAATAAGAAGGATAACACTTTTTTTTACATAGCACTTTTTATATGCCAGACAAGGTTCAAACTATTATAACTACATATATATATGGGGCGAGAAGAGAGAGTGAGAGCGAGCTGGGGGAGAGAGAACACAGGAGCAAGCCCACCGCTTCCACGGAGTCCGAGGACTCTGTGCCAACCACGCAGGCAGGGCGAGCACACCCCATTGCGTGCTTGCTACTGGAAGGAGATGAGTTAGTAACAGTGTGAGAAACCAGAGCCTAACGAGTCTAAACATCCAAGAAGAGATACCTTCCTTTCTCTTCAAAGGAAATTAAATATGAAGTCTGCTTGTCTAAATTATCTATGGGCCTGCTTAATTAGAGCCGTGACATTTTCCTGACTGACAGCCAAATATGTGCTTAAAAGAGTGTTTACAGATGTCTGTGGATTCCACAAAACTAATCCTATAAAGGTCTGATTTAAATCAACCAGATTCAAAAGATTGATAGTTATTGATATTTCATCTTTAACCTTAACAAGTGGGAGAAAGCAGTATCATTTGAGTTTCTTATCAGTTTCTTATGTTTTCAGAAAGAGGGAAAGAAAATACTGAAAGAGAAGTTTTAAAGCGCTGTAAAACACTTCAGATAATCACTTCCCCGTGCTTCAGATGGCTTCAGGCAGGTTTTCGCTTGTACGTGATGTCATGCTACTGACACCTGGAAAGGTACGAGACATCCAAGACGCGAACTCCCAATCCAACGTGCCACACCCAGACCTTGCCACAGGATGGGGATTATGAAAGAGGGTTGAATCATTCTTTACTTGTATCTCAATGTCAGTGGCTTGACTCTCCCACCTATTGAACTTACCAAGAAGTGCAAGAGGAGCCCTTTGACAAGCCACACCTCCTTTTCTTTACACACACAGCAGTGACTTCCAACAAACTGTCATCACCTCTGCAGTTCACCACATTTCTCTTACCAAATTCACTGACAAGTAAATGCTGTCCAGCTCCCCACATGATGGCTCAAGGTGGGAAGTATTGGTGAGACACTGGTGTCACTCAAACCCCAGAAAGAATTACAAAGGCAGAGGAGTAAGCAGCCTCCAAAGGGGCTTGAAGCTGACCGGAGCAGTCATAACACAAGGGCACAAACTTGACTGTTCACCAAGAATGGAAATATGTCAGTTTCAGCAGTCACACAACTCTTTAAATCTTGACATGTGTGTCACCCCAATTATATCCTGTCTTCTCTCTGCTCACTGCACCCACACTGTTTCCTGATTTCTGAGGCCTGCCTCTGCCCTCCTCCCTTGGCACATGCGTCCTCTTACCAAGACAGTGAATCCCATCTCCTCGGTAGCCTTCTGAGCACTGGCAGACATAGCCGCCTTCGGTGTTGATGCACTTGGAGGAGGCAGGGGGGCACACTGGGACACCCATCTCACATTCATCTATATCTGTGGGCAAAATTAGGAACTAGTACAATATTTAGGCAATCCTGATATAAATGGGACTAGTTGGAAAGAATAAGCATAATCGTATATTCAATTCTTATTCAGTCCTTTACAGGTGCTGTTTGCCAACATCATGCACGCCCTGCATCTTGGACATAAAGTTCACAAGTTACTGCTTAATCAGTCTTTACAGAGTTCCCACCTATCCGATTAGGCAAATATGTAAACAAATCACTTTCTGCCAGAGTTTCAGACCGTAAGGACTGAGATCTTTCCAGCAGTCATTAAATTTTAATTTTGAGGCTATTAATATGAAAGAGGAACCTATCCATTAATCTATTCATTTGATTAAAACTTATGACCTAAGCTTCCGGGGCAAAAGCAACAGTTGTGCTTTCATTGGAATTGGTGAAGTCATAAACTTGACTTCAACTCAAATTCATGCTTCTGAAGCTAATTATAAATTCTTCCCCTTAATGTCAACTGCATATATTGCATAATTATAAAATTGTACTATAAACTCAATGTCGTATGTTTACATTTGTATAAATATGTTTATAGGTCTCATTTTCTAGGCATGTCATCAATTTATTTTTTTTAGCTAACATCAAATAACTTATTCAAACCTGCTGATTACATAAATCCTCCTGGAGCTTTTGAGTCAGAAAGAGCAGAAAGAATGTTTCTGGTTCACTATTGTCCAAATATGTGTATTTGCCCTTTGCTCTTACCAGAACATAGTTTTCCATCCCCAGCAAATCCTTTCAAACACTGACACGTGACATCCTCTCCCTCTGAAACACACTGAGCATACGTGCTGCATCCCACAGGAGCACAGTCATATTGATCTGCAAATAGCAAGAATCCCGTGCAGTTATTTCCAGACAGAGAAGAAAATGGACTTTAATGTTCTGGTTCTGCAGAACAGTCCACCATTTCCTTTCCAAAGTTCTGGGACAGGTTAATCTCCAAATAGAAACACTTAGTTGACCTATAAACTACATCTACTTTAAAAGATCCATAGCTGGCTGGGTGCAGCAGTTCATGCTTGTAATCCCAGCACTTTGGGAGGCCAAGGGTGGATTACTTGAGCCCAGGAGTTTGAGATCAGTCTGGGCAATATGGCGAAACCCTGTCTCTACTAAAAACACGGTGGTGTGTGCCTATAGTCCCAGCTACTTGGGGGCTGAGGTAGGAGGATCAGGAGACTGAGGCTGCAGTGAGCCAAGATGGTGCCACTTCTCTCCAGCCTGGGTGACAAAGTGAGACACTGTCAAAAACAACAACAACGACAACAACAACAATGAGATGCAGAGTCCCATAGCCATGTTTCTGTTTGTGTGCTCTCAAAGAACTTTAGTCTTAAAGCACTATCTGATATTCAAGGAACCCTATATGAACTTATTTATAATTTTTAAAAGCATTTGCAATGTAAATTATAAAATTGCTAGAAGCAAATAGACTCAAATTTGAAAGGCCTGTTGCTTATTTAAAAACTTCCCAACCATTTGGACAACAAAAGGAGTCAATCTATTCTTATTCCCCAAAGACACACAGACTAATAATTAGCAAGTAGATCTATGCACTAACATGGCAAAGAAATTCAATCATAAAAAGATTTACTGCCAATTTACTAATATCATATATAAGAGAATATGTATGTCACAATGTGTGTTTATTATCAAGATTTATGTAGTGACTTGCACACCTCAAGGCACTTTTACAAAGTCATGAACCATACAAGTTAAGTGCAGTAAATGGATCATTTCATTTCATACTCCATTGAAATGCAAGTGCCCCGGGGGACAGAGTTACCTGTTGAGCCATGAACACGAGCAAGTTTTTTTTTCTTTGCTTTACTTATGTATGTAATCATTCTCCAAATGCCACCCCGCCCTACCTTTTTGGAGTCAGGGGAATCTGACATACCACAGTAGGATATAAATTATCATCTGTCTATTCATTGGTAAGCTTGCTCATCTGACTACAGAAGAGATTTCTTAAAAAGCCCTCCGAACTTGCTGATAAATTAAAGAAAGTCAAACGATCTAAGTAGGATTCGGGTGGCATGTGAATGCAGGCATTGGGTAATTGCATTTGATTTGCTTAGCTACTTGAGTGAGATTTCTCTTGTGGGAGCAGATGCCTTTCATGCTTGCTTGGTCATCTCCTGTCACTCATGACTCTTAGAGATGGATAAGTTGAGACCAAATCAATTATCCGTTTAATTCAGCATTTATTTGGAAGACTAGCTCCCAAATCACAAGGCTGCTCAGAGTGTAGAGTGGACAGTATCCGATTACTACCCAAGACGTTTTAAATCACTTGCAGAATTATCTTAAATTAGAATATGATTCAGGATTTATTTGGTAACATGTAAATCCAAGGCAGCTGTGTGTAATGAAAAGCAATAGTTATGCAGTTGTTGGAGGGATGGGCTACAGCCAAAGTTGTTGTTGTTGTTGCTGTTGTTGCCACAAAGGAGCTCTGGAATAAATAAATACCTGTGCTCACATTCCTCCTCTCTAGAACAGCAGTGACAATTTCTGCCAGGTCTATTTTTCATGATGGTTCTAAGGACTAGAATAAAAAGTGACCTTAAAAAAAACTCTTTGATCAAGATATCTGATCAAATATTTGATCAAACACTCTTTGATACATATTTAAATAAGGATGACAAAGAAAGATATTGTGATAATTTAAATAAGAATTAACCTTTATCACACTAGAAGAGACTCCAGGTCCTGTTAATAAAACTAATATAATTCGGCCGGGCGCGGTGGCTCACGCCTGTAATCCCAGCACTTTGGGAGGCCGAGGCCGGCAGACCAAGAGGCCAGGAGATCGAGACCATCCGGCAGATCACAAGGTCAGGAGATCGAGAACATCCTGGCTAACACAGTGAAACCCCGTCTCTACTAAAAATAAAAAAAAAATGGCCGGGTGAGGTGGCGGGCGCCTGTAGTCCCAGCTACTCGGGAGGCTGAGGCAGGAGAATGGCGGGGACCCGGGAGGCGGAGCTTGCAGTGAGCCAAGATCGTGCCATTGCACTCCGGCCTGGGCGACAGAGCGAGACTCCTGTCTTAAAAAACAAAACAAACAAACAAACAAACAAACAAAAACCCTCTAATATAATTCATTCAAAAGTACCTACTACGTATTGGGCCTTCCTGAGAGCCAAAAATATGGTGGTGAAGAATAGGGCTCTGCTACTGACAAGGGCTCTGCTGTTTGCTGTTTTGTATATTTAGTTATTGAAGTACAAGTGTAATGAGTATGACCAAGGGGCAGAACTGAGGTTCCAAGAGAGCTGCAATAGGCAGCCGTCGCCCAGTCAGGAACTAGGAAAGGCTTTGTGAGCCAGTGGGCGGAAGGACACACAGGACTTTGAAGGGCTAAGCAGCACACCATGGGCTGAGAAAACAACTAGCGCACGTGTCTGTGTCTGTTGGAAACAAGACCAGGGTGAGGGAAGCAGGCCACAGAAAGCCAAGGGTGAAAGGGCTGGTGAGCCCTTGTTGAGTCTGGGGAGGTGTCTAAAGGTTGTTTCATACAGGGCCCAACAAGCCACGTGAAGAATTTTAGATTATACTCTAAAATCCTAATGTGGAGTTTTCACATTGTCTTTTAGCCATAGATACTTTGTTGATGTGAAATCTCACTCTGAAACAGAAATTAGACCCCCGAGCCTGACTTAGGTGTAAGTAAGGCTTCACAAGCTAGTACAACACAGAACACAATCCAGGTACGGAAAGATGCGGGGTTTTTCACCAGGACAATCAGTCCCTTCTATTCTGCACTAGTCTCCAGGTATTAAGCCAAATTCACAAATCCTTGATCACTTAATCACTCCCCCATTCCCACCTATCTGTCATTTAGTCTTTCAGTCCCTCAACCATGAGTCTTTCAAAATATGCTCTATGAACCTTTAGGGATTCCTGGTGACTTTGCAAAGGTTCTCTATATCCCTAACATTGGTGTAAAGTATTTTATTCTATCATGCTGGTTGTCTCCACAACAAACTGTGGCCTTGAGGATAGGATGATATTTAGCTCATCTTGGTATCCCCAGCACTTAGCACAGTGTACGCCAAATAAGTTGCTGAACACACAATATTCCTAATGTTAACAAAGTTTTCCAGAGCATCTTATTTTCACATGAATTAATTATTTGGTCCTAATTTTCAAAAACCTTTGGTCAAGTCACTAACTTAATAGATCTTAGTCTCTCAGCTTTCACATCTGTGAGCTGATTTGTAATGAGGAAATTAGAGATTACAGTTGACCCTTGAACAATACAGGTTCGAACTGCACAGGTCCACTTATACCTGGATGTTTTTCAACTGAACACAGATCAGTATTATTGGTGAGATGTGAAACCTGCCTACACGGATGCCTGATGTTTTGAATACCTGGGTTCCATGGGTGACTGTGACTTGCATATGTGCAGATTTTGATATACTCGGGGATCCTGGAATCAATCCCCTATGGATGCAGAGGGATGATGAAATATATAATCTAACATTCTCTGCAAATGTTAGTTATTGTTATTATTAAAATTATGAACCTCCTTATTTATATCTTATAAAAAAAATCACACTGATAAGGTGAGGTAAGAAGTACCCAGAGCCATGTACATCAACAAAGTAGTTTGCAGACCACGAAAGTTGGGTAAAGCATCTCCTTAAATGTCCTAATGTGGAGTTTTGAAACCTTTTTTTTTTTTTTTTTTTTTGCCACATACGTCTTGTTAAAATAAAGTGTTACTTAGTAACACGAACAAATAAAATATTTCAAAGTCAAATTGCACTGCCCTAAGGGCAGCGACCTAAAGTGAAAGGATGGGGTTTGCAGAAGCTCTATGGCTGAGCTGAACCCAGCTGGAAAACCACTGACCTCCTGAGTGAATATGGAACAAGAAAGACTTAGGTTCCCTAAAGTTGTTACATACTGAACACATGATTTGGCATTTTAGTGACAAATGTGCAACACAGAAGAAAAAGATTCCAACACTTGCTGTTTGTGGACTTTCTGCAGCAATTGAAGTGCTCAACCTATATTGGCTTATCAATTACTATCAACTTTTCAAGCTAATGGGAAAACAGCAAGGTGGACCCAATACCAAAAATATCAGGGGTGGATGGAAATACATTCAAATATGTTGTCCCATGTTTTACTTTTATTTCCAAGTTACTTTGTTTCTTCACAGAACAAAGACTCTCATCCAAAGACTCTTAAGGTGTCCTGTTTATGTCCACACTAATATGCAGCCATCTTTCTCAGGCACATCATTCAGAAGACACAGACTTAGGGAGTCCGAGGTTTGCTTCATTAGCCTTGTGTAGAACTTAGCCAATATTAAGTTAGAAAGGTAATTCAAAATTTCTCATTGGTAGGATGAAAACTGTTGGAACCAAAGCTATATTGGAGAACTGGTTATTCATACCTGACACCGTGATTTCAGCCACTAGCATGTGTTGAGATTCTGTAATGTTATCTTCTGACACTCTAGTCTTCGATAAGGTGTCCAATGGTGTTACCTGGTTCTTTAGATCAACTTCACCACCTATTGAAGGTCAATGGATGCAATTAAATTTAGCTTTTCTGTTTCAAAAAAAAGTTTGATTTCATTTATGTTCATGACTATTCATTGGTTGTGAATTCAGACTCATTCTTACAGTAAGAGGATTCAGAAACACTATCAGGGTCTTGGTAACTTAATAAACCTCACCCTGCTATCCCACACCCTCTCATTTTCACTGAGCACTTAATGATTTAGGGGATAAGGAACCAGTAGGGAAGAAAGATAGGACTGTTTCAGGTACTGGCAAAAAACAAGAGTAAAATACCAAAATCCTTAGACACTTAATCAGCTCATAATCACAGCCCACTGTTATTAAGGACAAAATAGATGATCTCCCCAACTTGTCTTCCATACACATTCTTTCTCCTTTATGCTGCTTTCATGCTTATTTTAGCCTGATTTTACCTACATCTTATAATATGAAAGGACATAAAAACGTCATGATTTAATACAGGCATAAGATTCATGCACTTCCCACTCTCAGAATGGAAGAAATGGATTCTGTAAGACAGCAGTTTTCTAAACTGTGATCCACAGAACCCTGGGATCATCCTTCAGAGCATCCCTAAAGTCATAATTCTTTTCATAATAATACTATAAAGTTACTTGCCTTTTCCCACCATGTTCACATTTGTACTGATATGGCAAAAGGAATGTGGGTAACAGCTGGTGTCTTAGTATAAAAAAAGGAAATGACAGCAAAATCTACCAGTAGCTGAGCTCTTCACTGCCACACACTCATATTTTAAAAGAAAGAAAGAAAGAAAGAAAG
>NW_012110430.1:317558-366328 GCF_000951045.1 Mandrillus leucophaeus | reverse complement strand
GACCAGCCTAGGTGACAGAGCATGACCTTGTCTCTACAAAATATAAAAATAAATTAATAATTTAAATAAATAATAATTTAATAATTTAAATAAATAATAATTTAATAATTTAAATAAATTAAATAAAAATAAAAACACATTAGCCAGGCATGGTTGTGCATGCCTATGGTCCCAGCTACTAGGAAGCTAAGGTGGGGTCCCAGCTACTTGAGCCCGGATGGGGCCAAGGCTGCAGTGAGCCATGATCATGCCACTGTACTTCAGCCTGGGCAACAGCGGGAGACCCTGTCTCAAAAAATAAAAATAAAATCCAGTTTCACAAGAAGATTGTTGTGAATCAATAAGAATTATTAATTTTTAAAACACTTGACCATTGACTACACAGCTTTTTAACACTCTATGTAATAAAATAAGAAATACATATAAATTATTTCAATGCATACTAAAGTTATGATGGTTAACTAGAGGAAAAACATAAGTAATTTTTGAACTGTGAGCTGAAACTAGCCTCTTTTTTTCACTGCACGTTATTTTACTTGAAAAAAAATGGCTTAATAGCACAGGAAAACTGTGCTTTTAAGACTTGGGTATGTAGCAAACATTCACTTTTCCTTAAAAATGAATGAAATGAGCCTATCACCTCGAGGAACACAGCTGGCAACAATTGTTGCCAATGTCAGATACCAAATTGCAACTAAGCTTTAGGAAGCTACTGTCTGTCCAGTTTAAGCATAGTATCAAAAGAATAATATCCAAAAAAGGCACCTAAAAGGGCTATCATAATAGCCCTCTTCCAACTGTATGTCTGCGTGAGGCCAGACTTTGTTCACAGACTTCAAGCAAGACAACACATGATAACAGATTTAACATAGATGTAGATATGAGAATCCAGCTGTCCTCTACTAAGACAGACATTCAAGATATCAATGTAAAAGAATGTTGCTCTTCTCGCTATATATTTTTTGCTTTGAAAAATAAACTTACTTCAGTTATTTTTATAAAATGTATATTAATAGATAATAAATTTATTGTAACATCAACAGATATTTCTCAAATCATGTTGTAAATTTTCATATCACAAATATTGATAGATATACATAAAAACTCTTTGAGGTTCTCAATAATTTTTAAGAGTGTACAGGGGTCCTGAAACCAAGAGGTTTGAAAACTGTTGATCTAAGGCAACAATTAATAGAAAGTTCTGAAAATCCAAAGTATCCAATTCTGATCCATGGCTAGATTCGTTTATTTTTCGTCAGTCTGTCACTTTACTTATATTTACACCATGCCTACTGGATTAAATATAAATTTTTAAAAAATTTAATAAAATGTAAATTATCTTTAGTATATTTCTGGTGGAAAGATATCATGGGGTGAATCCACAGATGCCCAGATTGTTTGGGTGCACATTCAAGGGAGACAAATCAGTACTACTGGTTATACCTCACACTTGGTTTACTCTTCCTTTTCCTCAAAGTCATATCTAGTTTGTAAAAAAGTACATCTTCTCAGGCTGGATTTCCCACATTTGTTTGACACCCTAAAGTTATTTTTTATAAAGGACTTTGATTTTCTTATTAAGACTTGTCATGTGATAAGAGATCATATACTACTACCTCTAAAATTGAGGACATAAAACTTCTAAACAAAATATCTCTGAACATTTTTGTGAGGTGATAACACTTTGAAATTTATTTCCAAGCCTGGGACTCACTCCACTATAAATGGGGAGGTGGAGGGCCTGGAGCTTAAGACTTTTACCATTAGAGGTCAATTAAATTTTGCCTATAATAAGGAACTCAAAACTCAGCAGAAGAGAACAAATAAACAAACAAATTCTTAACACTCCTAAAAATAGGAGAGCTTTTAACATCCAAAATATTCAAAAATCAGCAAAAGCATAGGGATTGATGTACAGCTGTATTTCTCAGCCAAGGTTAGGTAATTTGCTACACAGTTTATTATATTACCTGCCAACAGCTGATGACCATCCAGAGCCAGACACGTTTTCCCATCTGAGGCTTTCACAAAACCTTCACGACACAAACACCAAGCAGTTCCAAGCCTCTCTTTGCAAATATGTTCACAGCCTCCGTTTTGATATAAGCAGGGATCTGCTCCTAGTAGAGAAAAGAGGCAAATTTGCAGGTAGGTTTGAAGATGAAAAGGATGCCATTAATGCAAGTCTACAGCTTGCTTTTAGGGAGCTACAGCTTTTAGGGAGAGAAACGCAGTGTATCTAAACAGAGGGTTTATCAACAGCTATTTCAGAAGAGTTCCCCCAAGGAGCCAAGGATTCTAAGATAAGTCCAGAATGTTATTACCTTATTAGTACTGAGTAGAGCCAGTACTTTTGTTCAAGAAGCTCTTTAGTCAAATGTGATTCTTATTTCCTAACTCATCATCTCATCAAACTGATGAAGAGCAATTCAGAAAGAAGAGCTACTATAAAATGTGAAATGCTTTTTCCATTTGCTCACTCCTCAGGGGTACGGAAAGGTCCAAGTTTTGACAGAAGCTTCCACTGCCGTTGTCTAAATTGCCTGCCTTAACCCAAGGCTCTTTGAAATGTAGCAGGTAAGTAAAAGTTGTTCAAGAAAAGAAATGAAATTGGAGAGATAAAGCCCCAATTACCAAACTACCAGATTGTCTTAAACAAACCTAAATCTTAGAAAATCTTAACACCTACACAGTTAGTGAAAATTACAAAATCCCCTCCACCCCCACCCCAACTGTGTGACATCAAACAATTAAAATAGTTGCGGATTCCAGCCAAGGAAAGACTATGTAACATCTCCAGTATGTACCTGGTTTTGCCAATGGATGAACCACAACCAGTGAGGAGGGCTTCAGCATGCTGCCTTGGAGACGTACTCTATCTTTGCCAGTCTTCTTGTTTACTCTTATTACTGATGGCATAGCCCAATCTGAGAACCACACATAATCCTCAAACACGGCTACAGCAAATGGGTGACCTGGAAACAATTCAAATGTGTTCAATACATCTTCTTTGTCTTTGCAATGACTATTTACGAAAGGACCAGACTTGAAATGTACATGACATTCCTACACTAAATCAACTATTTAGCTACTCAGCAAGTTATAATCAAGCCACCGACTTACACACCTGCCTCAAGAAGAGCCCACATGAGGAGGGAACATCACCTTAGAATGGGAGCATAGTGGCATGAGGTCCCAGCAAGGCCCATTATCACCCAACATTTGCAGGGTGGGAGAATGTGGGTTGATTGTCTTCCTAGCACCATGAAGGAGGCAAAGGTGGAATTTTCCCTGTTTAGTACATCTGTCACTATATATAGACTAAACTCGAGTAACGTATCTTATCACTCTTTGCCTTAGGTTCCTACTCTTTTGAACAGCAGTGATACGCCGTAGATCAAATTCACAGGTTGTTGTAAGGATTTTTCAAAATTTGAGGTAATTGTATGAGTCTCCCCACATTCCCATCTTCACCAACACATTTGCCTGCATTCGTCCCCCACCTTCTTTCTCCTCTCTCCTTATTTAATATTGACGTGTGTCCCTGATGTCACTCTTCCTGCTTTCTCTAGGGCCTGGATCCATCAACAACCACCCCTTTCTCTAACATCTTCCCTCTCTTCATTCCACTAGCTTCGTTCCCTGTCTACTAATATCCTCTCTCCCATCTTCATTTCCTCATCCCTGTGACCCCTCTGGCTGCTCTTTGTCTCTTTCCTTCCCTTTTTAGCCAAGTTTTTGAAAGAGTCATTTATTATCTACTGCCTCCATTTTCATGCCTCCTACTGACAGTAAGTGGGCATCCTTCTGAGCCCACCTCCACCAAACCTGCCTCTCTGTGCCACTGGAACTGCCCTGAGAAGGCATGCAAGTATTAAATATGCAAGGGAATGTTTTAACGTACTATCCCAGGTGGTTAGAGACTAAAGATAAGGAGGCTCAAGTTGATGTTTTAATCAAAGCTGCTCACATTCCCACAGGCCACTCTTTTTGTAAACGAGCAATGGATTTGGCAGATGCGAATGAATGTCTTCCCCTACTGGTGGCAAACTCAAATAACTTGTGGCTGCAAAGCGCCTCCACTTATCACTGTTGATCAGGGTCATTAAGATTCATTTTAGTCTCTGGCCCTTTGTCCCAAATTAAAGCCTGAAGTACAGCAAGGGAATGTTTAACATAACTATAGTCTTTTTTATCAAGGTGAAAAAGCATAACAGAAAACTTAACATCTCAACCATTTCTAAGTTCAGTAGTGTTAAGTGCATTCACACATTGCTGTACAGCCAATCTCCAGGATTTTTTCATCTTGCAAAACTGAAACTCTATGTTCATTAAACAACTTCTCATTTCCTCTCCCACATCCCCTGGAAACCACCATTCTCTTTTCTTTTCCTATGAATTTGGCCACTCCAGATACCTCAAATAATTGGAATTGTACAGTACATGTCTTTTTGTGACTAGCTTATTTCACTTGGCGTAATGCCCTCAGGAATTAATCCATGTTAAAGCACATGTTAGAATAGCTACAGTGTTTAAACAAATACCCTACACTAGACATAATCTTTCTTATTTTTTGTTTACAGAAGAGCCACAATTGCATTTTAAATTAAGAATATCTTCAACCTTTTAAAATAAATTTTTAATGTACAGACAACATTATATGTTTTTATTGTGTACAACATGATGTTTTAAGATATATATACGCTGTGGAATGGCTGAATCTAGCCAATTAACATATGCATTACCTCAGTTATCGTTTTTGTGGTAAGAGCACATAACATCCACTCTGTTAGAAATCCTGAACTGGCATTTGGGAAGCCACCACATATATACCAGTAGATGGCACTGTAATGATGGGAATGTTACTTACACAATTTAATATAATATTATTTGATAATGGCCTTTAATAGTTGTATTAGTCATGTAATATAGTAGCAATATATTCACAATAAATTCACAAAGTATCTGCTATGCTTTTTTGTTCAAAATATGGTGCCTTCACATTCTGGTTAGGAATTTTCAAATTCCTTTCTAACTTTTTATGTCAAAGGTACAATTTTACATTTATTTAGATTATGTATTTTTTGGTTTTTGTTTTTTGTTTTTTGAGATGGTCTCACTGTGTCACCCAGGCTGGAGTGAAGCTGCACAATCACGGCTCACTACAGCCTCAACCTCCCAGGCTCAAGCGATCTTCTCATCTCAGCCTCCTGAGTGGCAGAGGGATTACAGGCGCTCACCACCACGCCCAGCTAATTTTTGTATTTTTAGTGGAGACAGAGTTTCGCCATGTTGGCCAGGCTGGACTCGAACTCCTGGGCTCTTGTGATCCTCCCACCTTGGGCTCCCAAACTGCTGGGATTACAGGTGTGAGCCACCATGCCCAGCCTGAATGATTTTTTAAAAAAATAATGTATGTGTTCTCTACTAGATTCCTTGGCTTTACAGATATCATATTTGTTTTACTCTCCACTGTATCTCCAATTCCTATAATGTCTCAATCAATACCCCTGAAGTAAATGGATGATAAAGTCTAACCTTGTATATAAGCATATCACTTATTGTGAAGTATATCTTTAACTTTTAGAGAGTCTTAGAAATACATAAAATTTTAAATTATACTTATCTTGAGCCAAAGAGAACAGGCAAAATAGGTGTCTTATACAGATTATTAGTTTGTTAGTTTCTTCCTAAATGAGAGAAACCATGTTTTTTCATCTTTCCAACCAATTTCTAACTCTCCAAAGCATCTTCAGCACTTCCCTAGCTCTCATTTTCTATATGCAATCTATTACAAAATCCTCTTATTTTATCCACAATAATTTTTAATACCATAATCTTTCATTCCATTTTTAAATGACAGTGTTCAAACTCAGGCCATCACCATTTGTTGCCTGGACAACCACTATAGGCTTCTAACAGATTTCCTTCTCTCCAAATTCCAATTGAACTCCTATACTTTACCTAAGCAGCTATCCAGAGATGCCAATCATAACATATACATTTTATGTGCAAGAACATTCAACGCCCCTCTACTAAATTCAGAATTTAAGTTTAGTCAACATATCCTGGCAGTACTAACATACAAAGACCAATTTTTGCAGCCTTATAATCTTTTGTCATCATCTATTTACCACAAGGCTCAGTTTAAATACTGTCTTTGTCATTCCCAGAGTCAAAATAAATTTCCCACTGCTTATATAATTTCATAGCCATTTTGTACTTCTTTTAACAGTTGGAATAAGCTACAATGTTTTAAAGATATTTGTGAAAACACATGACACCCCATGTAAAATCTGAAAATAATAGGAGAGGAAACTATATTAATCTTTGCACATATTACCAACTGATACTCATTCATACCTAAAAGTGCCTACAATATCACTGTTGTGAAACAACATTTTCTAAAACATAAGAAATGAAAACAGCTGAACCAAGTTCTTATTTCTAAAGGAGTTTAGAAAATTTTAATATTTTCATTCTGATTTTGGGACTTCTTGGAAAGAGAAATGATTATACAACACTATTTTTTACCCAGTATTCCAGTGTTAAGGTAAGCCTTGTAGCTCATGATTCCCTGGAGAAGTCTGTCTCTATTCCATATTCACCCATATGGCTAAGTGGTATGTGTGTGTGTGTGTAAACATATTTTGTATTTAACACTCATAAAACACTCAGTCAAGATGAAGAAATCACCCATCCCAAAGCCTCACCTACATCGTTCTGGGTAAGTGTTCGGCGTTTTGAACCATCCAGATTGGCCATTTCAATCACAGACTGCTTGGCATCGCACCAATACAACTTGTCAGTTAAGAAGTCAATCGTTATTCCATTGGGCCAGATTAGATCAGAGCTGGCTATAACCAGTCGGCCAAGGCCTTGGAGGAAAGAACTTTCAATTCGTGGATTAATCCCTGTATCCGTCCAGAATAATCTCCTTTAATCAAGAAAGCACACAACAAATAATATCTGCATGAAAGAAATTATTCTGTTCTTTCATCTTGAAAATATCAATGTAAATTACTTTATGATATATTAAAGTGGTACACTGAGGAATACAGAAGAAGAGATAGCACTGTATGTTGGACAAATAATTTTGAAAAGCAGAACAATTAACTTGTCTATGTAAAGCATCTTCGAAAAGAAATGTTTAATTAAGGCTGAGGTCATTAGATTAAAAGAGAAATTAGTTTAAAAATTGCAATAGTGACTAATCAAATAGTCATGAGTAAATAGGCTTGAGTAAAATATTCTTGAATTAGCATTTGGTACTGCACAAAGGCAATGAAATCTTGCTAGCCTATTCTGTTATGCATATGTAAAACTCACCGCATTTGTAATACTACAACATAAAGGAAAGTTCATATTTATCTGTTATCTAGTTTTATGCAATGTACTCTATTAACTCAGTTAATTTCAACTTCCATAAATCAGCTGCTGGGCACATTTATTTTTGAGGTCAATATGGTTCATATTTTTTTATTGGCCTATTTAGAAATGGTTACATTCTCACAGTTTTAATCATTTGGCTGACTCCAAATCAATTATCAACTACTATCAATATATTATCTCCCATAAATCATTGTGAAATTTCCAGTGTAAATAAAATAGGGTGGGTTTTTATCTTTGTTTTTTAATAACTAGGAATAAATCCTTTATTGTCCTTAAATCTCTAATCTCTAAATGAGAATTTGTCCATAATTCACAATTAACAGCATAGTTTTCTAACCTTTCACAATTTCAATTTTCTGTCATCTAAAATCTAGGAATGACCTATATCTTATGATTTTTCTAAATAGAATTCATAAGTCATATAATCCAAATATCCTTTTCTGCTCAGTAAACAACAATGCAAATTTTTAAAGAAAATAGATGAATGAGCTTGAGTCTAGTCGGTTAATGAATTACAGTACATTTTTCTTTCAAAAAGAAATTGAATTTATTTAAAAGAGCACATTAACAATAAAATTATTATACAAGAATAGAAAATCAAGACATTAAAAGCATGAGGAATTCATCCTGAAGATTTCAACAAATTGCATGGATTTTCTTGGTTTCTGGTTTTGGACACTAGCATGTCAACCATGAACTGTCACATGACTTCTGCAGAGCAGTGCCTTATTTTTACAAATACCTACTTGGCCATTGGATGAACAGCAATTCCTCGTGGTTGAGAGATATTCTCCTTAATGATTATTTTGGGATGTTTTCCATTTAAATCACTCCTTCCAATCAGAGATTTCCTAAAATATGTGCAAAATAAGGGAGTTTGTTATAACAACTTTACTTTTCAAACAAAAATACTCCTTTCTCCTCTTTGTGAAATGCAAAGACAGGCATTCTAAACTAGCTCATATTTCTCTCTGTTTCTCTCTCCCTCTCTCTTTCTCTCTCTCCCCCACCCACAAACAAAGTAGCAGCAATAGTCCACAAATTTTATATTATTAAACACTCTTAATTAACATCTCAATATTTATCCCAGGTAATGAAAATACCCAATGACAGGACAAGGTAAAAGGGATTGCATCAGTGGCTGGGTGAGGACATTCTCTTTATAACTTCCAATCTCCTGCTGAAACCAATGGCAGCCAGAAGCAAAGAGACTGTTAACCTCATGGGATCATGAAGAATAGGGAGACAAGCCAGCACAAGGACAGTTGGTGGAGATTTACATTGGCTTTAATTTTCTTCCATTTAATTCAAAGACAAATGGGAGTATAATTGTCCCTCGGCATCTGTGGGGGATTGGTACCGGAACTCTCCAAGCATGCTCAATTCCCTGATATAAAATGGCATAGTATTTGTATATAATCTATGTACATTCTCCTGTATACTTTAAATCATCTCTAGATTACTTATCACACCTAATATAATGTAAATGCTATGTAAATATAGTTATGTTATTGGTTTTTATTTGTATTATTTTTATGATCGTATTCTTACTTTTTATTTAATTTAATTTTTGAATATTTTTGATCCAAGGTTGTTTGAATCCTCAGATGTGGAGCCTGTAGATAAAGACGGCCAATTGTACCAAAATATTACTTGTTAATCTTTACATTAAAAGAATAACCTGACCAGGCGCGGTGGCTCACGCCTGTAATCCCAGCACTTTGGGAGGCCAAGGCGGGTGGATCACGAGGTCAGGAGATCAAGACCACCCTGGCTGACATGGTGAAACCCTGTCTCTACTAAACATACAAAAAAATGAACTGGGCATGTTGGCGGCACCTGTAGTCCGAGCTATTAGGGAGGCTGCGGCAGAAGAATGGCGTGAACCCAGGAGGTGGAGCTTGTAGTGAGCCGAGATCGCGCCACTGCACTCCAGCCTGGGCAATAGAGCGAGACTCCGTCTCAAATAAATAAATAAATAAACAACTCAATAGAATCTGGCAGGGTAGAAAATTCTTATTTCCTGATTTTTCTATTTATTTGTCAAACAAATATTTACTGAGCACCTACTGTGTCAGGGATTGGTCTAAGCATTGGAGGTACAATAGTAAATAAAACCCCTGTCTCTGTCCTTATAGAGCTCATAGTTCAACAGGAACAGAGGGAGAGGGAGGCAGAGGTGGGAGGGGAAGAGAAAGGGTTAGGTGGACTGGATGGGAAGGGGAAGAAAATGTGGAGGGCAAGGGAAGGAGGAGAGGGCAGGGGAAGTAAGAGGGGAAAGAGGGAGAGGAGATTATAACACAGCACATGAAAGCACATGCTGAGAAGGATGTAAAGAATGTAATTGGAAGACTCAGGGAGGGTGACAGGGTGGGTAGCCCAGCCAAGCAGGGATCAGAGAAGGATTCCTGGAGATAATAACAAACGAGGATGAGAAGCAGGCAGTCAGGCAAATGTGGGTGGGGATGGAAAGAGTACTCTAAGCAAGGGAATGTACATGTACAAGTTCTAAAGCACAAGACCTAAAGAATGTGGGGCAGTTATACTTGCGCTTTAGAAAGTTTGCTGTGGTTTTAGTGTGAAAGGGCAAGGCAGGCAGGAGATGATGGCGAGGAGATAAAACAGTAGCAGGAGAAATGGAGAAAACTGGATGGATTTAAATGCTAAACATGACTCTATAGCATCCCCGCCCCCTTCAGGAACAAACAAGAGACACTGAGCAGCTTCTTGGAGCAGGCGGGACCACAGGCAGAGGGGACATAAATAGGGCTAAGAAGAGCCTCCCTTTCCCCATGTACTGCCTGCTTTCCCTGTTTCCCTGCTGCAAACCAGAATATATAACCACCTTTAATTCATTCAGTAAACATCTGTTAAAGGCCTCTCACTTTGCTCTTGAGGGCAATGTCTGCATGAAACAAGCCTGCCTAGAAACACAAGGTAGGGCCATTCCCTGCTCCTGGTTTTACAAAATGCTCAGGAGACCTTCTCAGGTGGCTGGTTCACCAACTATTTTCTAGGCACTGTGTAAGGAACAGGACTCTATGCACAGGGCCCTATTCACACGCAGTATGCAGAAGAGAGGTGAAGGTAAACCTGGCTCAGTGCCTATGCTGGGTTGGGAACACTTTGCAAACTACCAACTAAAGGCAGTAGAGAATTTGAAACCATTTCTACTCCATTGCCCCTTTAAAAAGATAATTTTACTCCCGGATGAAGTGGTCATAGGAAGGATACTGCTGGGTGGAAGATATTTTAGAACTTAATGTGTCAAGTTCTGTTCTCAGACACAACTGTCACTGTGCCTCTTCCTTGGTGGGAGGAAAGAAATTCTGAGACCACTTGCTTGTGACCAGGGGAGATGAAACTGTCAGTTCTGATCTCATGATGATCTCTAATCATCTTAGAGATGAGAGATATCATCTCTAAATTCTGTTTCAGGCAGGAGTTAGGTGATGAGACGAGAATGACATAAGCCCCTGACTGTGGAGCCGTCTCAAGGCAGGATTGCTGGAATTTACTTTTATTGCTCCCCCAAGGTGTTCACCTAATAATATACTTCTATTTGATTCAGCTAGAGAGCAAATCTCAAACTCCAGTGTTGGTAATGAGAAACCAAAGACCAGCAGGGATATTTGGGTTCATGGGAGTTCAAGCATCACCTTTAATTGAGTGGTGTGTCCTTCTCTCTCTAACCATTATCTGATCGTCCCAGTGCCACTGAGATCCTCCAAGAGAAAAACTCACCCTCCTTCTAGGGTAAGAGGTGTCCTTCAAGAACCCTAGAAGAGTGATTTTTTACCTCATATTAGTTTTTGTTACCTCAAAAGAATAAGTAAACAGATAGCTTATATTTTTACCCTCTTGATTTTTTACTGGGCAATTGACTTTAGGAATCAGTATTCCTTGAGACTAAATAACAGCATTACCATTGGAATTTTCAATGTGCTTCCTTCCTACATTTAGATGTTAATTTGAATCTGTCTTTTCCTAGGCCAAAAATGAACTGCAAGCATCCCACTTTGCCTCTTTTGATTGGCTAAGAGTTACCATGTGATCTAATATTATGAGATTGGAATCTCAGTTATTTAAATCCAATTTCTAGGTAATATCAAGGTTTTCAAACCATAAACCTCTCATTTCCAGACAAATTAAAGGTTTTCTTTTAGCAGCTGCCTTTAGAACCAGGAGGACTTAAGAAGGGCTTGTTATTACTGAAGCCAATGAACAGGGGAATTTAGGGTCTGATTCTCCAGGAAACCAGTGGTGCCTGTCTATCTCCTGAACGCATTGCCTCTGCAGTCGGTACCATGGTGCTATTAATCAAACATTGTTAAAATTAGAGGTCCCTTGTGAATGTGGGGAAATATGAGAAGACTTGGCATCCTTAGTGGACCCGAGAGTGGTTGACATCTGTCATCTTGATCATCGTTTACCCTTCTGAGCACAACTATGTACAGCTCTGTTATTATACACAGCTGACATTTAAAATATTCTTTTAAGTAGGTTCAACACAGAGGAGGTCATTATTATGATTTTCATAATTATTACAACTGAAGTTGATTTTAATTTGTCACATGACTCTGAGTCAACCATATGTTAAATCCACTGGTTTGGGGCGGTGGTACATCTCTGTGACTATTAAGAGAACATGCTTTGCAAATGGCCATCCTTGGGTTCCAATTACAGATCCATATGGTACTTATTGACTGCTTGACCTTGGGAAAGTTATTTTCTCTCTCCAATTATCAATTTTCTTAATCTTTAAATTGGAGATAACAAAACTTACCTTTGGGGATTTAATAGTGTCATGGATATAAAGCACAGTATCGGGTGCATTGCAGTTATTCAGTAAATAAATACCCAAATAATAAAGAAATGAAGGTATGATTAGATGAACAAATGAATGAATGAAAGAAAATATGCTCACCTTGGATGTAAAAGGGTCATGTTATTGATAACTGATAACCACATCATACACCTGGTTGATTTTTTAAAACCTGTTTCCCATGGATTATCCTGATTAAAAGAGACATTCTGGGACATAAAACGCCTACCCCCAAGCATAGAAACCCATTCCCTGGGACTTCTCCCTCTGTGTTGGAACTGCTGATTTCACAGAATTAAAACCCTCATTCTCCCTTCTTTTATTTTACATGGTTGCATTGGTACCAGATGTTCAGGATGGCCACCATTTCACTTTCTGGTTTTCAGTTGCTCTGAGAATATATCCCAGAGCACACTGCATCTCTAATATTATCCTGGGAGGGATCTACGGTTAGCAGCTTCTCTTGTAGTTCTGTAAGGAAGTGGGCTCTCATTAGCACACATAAGGGAAAAAGCCACTTCCTTCCTGCTTCCTGCCATTCAGTTCTGAGGTTCATGCAGGCCACATACACACCAAATACAGGAGCCCTTCCTGCAGCTCTGAGAGTAGGGTTTCACAACTGCACTCTGGTTCTGTTTTTTCCCACAGAGGGAAGTATAGAGCATCCCTCTTATCTTATCTCATGCACTTTCCTCACAACTCCAGCTGAAGTTCTCCTCCCTCCTTCATGCTTGTTTAACAGGGAGTCAACATTCTAGTCTAAGATTTGTCACTTGCATGCCGAAGCTCATTCCATGGTGGTTCCCTTTGGGAGTGTACACCTGTCATTTGGTAATTACTTATGTGAGACCCTATGACATTTCTTGAACTGCTATTTAGACCAAAAATTTGTATTAATTATTTTGCTGGGGAAATATACCTTATCTCCCCAGCTAAACTAAGAACTAAATGAAAAGATGGAGCACATCTTAGGCTCCTTTATGTCTCCCATGTCACTGAGGAGAAACCTTATTTCCATAGCAGATGCTCAGAGAATGCTTATTGACTACATTCAGACAGGTTTTGAGTTTCCCTGATAACAACAGCCTGAACACAGCCTACTTTCTTTTTATTATTGTACTTTAAGTTCTGGGATACATGTGCAGAACGTGCAGGTTTGTTACATAGATATACATGCGCCATGGTGGTTTGCTGCACCCATCAACCCGTCATCATCATACATTAGGTATTTCTCCTAAAGCTGTATCTCCCCTTGCCACCTACCCTCCAACAGGCCCCAGTGTGTGATGTTCCCCTCCCTGTGTCCATGTGTTCTCATTGTTCAACTCCCACTTATGAGTGAGAACATGCAGTGTTTGGTTTTCTGTACCTAACACAGGCTACTTTCTTGGTCTTCAAAATCCTTCCACGCACAGAGATGCAATCTTGATGAAAGGAGGAAGCGGGGGAGTGTGGACAGCAATGGTGGCCTCTTTTCTCCAATACCAGCCAGATGCCTAGCAACATTTTTCTGTGTTCATAGTGGATGATGAAGCCAATAGTGTTGCCTATCCCATCACTCCCATCCCACACAGCTTAAAACTGAAGCAGAAAACATACCCTCTGTCTGTCCAATAGAATCTACGGCCAATCCAGTCCACAGCAAGACCTTCTGGCACATCTACTCCTTCCTCAATAAGCCTTTCTCGCTGGGAACCATCCATATTAGCTCTCTCTATCCACTTCAGGGCTGTATGGGCAAAGTATATCTACAAAAGAGAACACAGGCATTTCTGATTTTTTTTTAACTAATGTGGAATGTATACAAATGGCACTAGTCTTTAGGTTGTACAGTGTGTTAAGAGTTTGACTTTGGAGATAGGCACACCTGCAACTAAACTCAAACTAGGCTGCTTCCCAGATATGTGTAACCTTAAGCAAGTTATTCAATGTCTCAGAATCTTTGTTTCCTCATTGGTAAAATGAGGATAATAATACCAAGCTCATTTTATATATCTCCTTAGCCATGTATCTGGCACATATTGTTATTGCTATTGGTAATTTAGTAACCCTTGATCACTGGTCAATGACATAGCCATCATGCATGAACTACAGTGGCTTCTGAAAGGGAGCAATGATTTTCAATTAATGAGGGCTACAAGCTGGGCTCAGTCTGTAACACCCCACTTCTCTGCAATCAAGAGACACTTAGTCACTGCAGGTCAAAACTGGTTCCCAGTTTGTCACTTATTTGCTTGATTGTTTATATCCAATCAGATGCCACATAATGACATTTTGGTTGACGACAAACTGCATATACGATGGTGATTCCATAAGATGATAATGGAACTGAAAAATTTCTATCACCTAGTGATGTTGTAGCATTCATAATATCATAGTGAAATTATTGTTTATAAGTTAGTGTAGCCTAAATGCTCAGTGTTTGTCTACAGCAAGGTACAGTAATATCCTAAGTCTCACATTAATTTACCACTCACTCACTGACTCATCCAGTGCAACTTCCAGTTCTGCAGGCTTCATTCATGGTAAGTGCCCTGTTAAGGTGTATCATTTAAAAATATCTCTTATACCGTATTTTTTACTGTACCTTTTCTATCTTTAGAGACACAAATTTTTACTATTGGGTTACAATATGGCTTACAGTATTTGGCATAGCAACATCCGCACAGGTTTGTAGCCTAGGAGCAAGAAGCTAGACCATATAGCTTAGGTGGGTGTAGCTTACACCATCTACGTTTGTGTAAGTGCACTCTACGATGTCAGCACAATGACAAAATTGCCTAATGACACACCTGTCCTTAGTGATACATGACTGTAATTTCATTTTAATTCATCCATCTTGTTCAACAGAAGATTTCTTGCCTGTGCAAAGTTCTTTTTCAGTCTAGTATGCACCCTGTCACACAGGTACAAGAATTTCCAAAAGCCTGTTTAAAAATGACCCAAAGCAATATACAGATACAACGCAATTCTTATCAAATTACCAACATCATTCTTCACAGAATTAGAAAAAAAAATCCTAAAGTTCACATGGAACCAAAAATAAGCATGAAGAGCACAAACAATCCTAAGCAAAAAGAAATAAAGCTGGAGGCACCATAGTACCTGACTTGACACTATAAGGCTGTAGTAACCCAAACAGCATGGCACTAGTATAAAAACAGACACATAAACCAATAGAATGGAATAGAGAACCCAGATGTAAAGTCATATACCTACAACCAATTGATCTTTGACAAAGTCCACAAAAATATATACTGGGGAAAGGATATCTTATTCAATAAATTGTGCTGGGGAAATTGGAGTGCCACAAACAGAAGAATGAAACTGGACTCTTATCTCTTACTATATAAAAATTTAACTCAAGATGGATTAAAGACTTAGGTGTAAGCCAAAACTATAAAAATCCTAGAAGAAAACCTAAGAGAAACTCTTCTGGATATTTGCCTAGGCAAAGAATTCATGACTAAGCCCTCAAAAGGAAATGCAACAAAAACAAAGATAGACAAATGGGAATTTATAAACTAAAAAGCTTCTGCACAGCAAAAGAACTAATCAACAGAGTAAACAGATAAAACCTACAGTATGGGAGAAATCAACAGAGTAAACCTACAGTATGGGAGAAATCAACAGAGTGAACCTACAGTATGGGAGAAAATACTTGCAAACAATGCAGTTCACAAAGGACTAATATCCAGAATCTATAAGGAACTCAAACAACCCATGAAGAAAAAAACAAATAATCCCATTAAAAAGTGGGCAAAGGACATAAACAGACGTTTTTCAAAAGAAGACATACAAGCAGCCTACAAACATATGAAAAAATGCTTAATATCACTAGCCATCAGAGAAATGAAAAATCAAAACCACAATGAGAGATCATCTTACACCCATCAGAATAGCTATTAATAAAAAGTTAAAAAACAACAGATGTTGGCATGGATGTGAAGAAAAAAACAACTCTTATACATTGGTGGTGGGAATGTATATTTGCAATTCTCTAGGGAAAAAATATGGAGATTTCTCAAGAGCTAAAAATAGAATGACTTTTTAATCCAGCAATCCCACTACTCTGTATCTACCCAGTGGAAAAGAAAGTATTATATCAAAAAGACACCTGCACTTGTATGTTTATCACAGCACTATTCATAATAGCAAAGTCATGGAATCTAAGTGTCCATCAATGGATGAGTGGATTTTTAAAATGTGTCTCATATATACAACAGAATACTGCTCATAAAAAAGAATGAAATCATTATGAGCAGCAACATGGATGGAACTCAAATCTTTATACTAAGTGAAATGACTCAAATAGAAAATCAAAAATTGCATGTTCTCACTTATATGTGGGGGCTAAACAATGGGTACACATGGACATACAGAGTGGAATAACAGACAATGGAGACTGCAAGGGTGGGAGGGTGCAGTGGGGGGTAACAGATGAAACACTACCTATAGGTACAATGTTCACTAGTCAGGTGATGGGTAAATTAAAAGTCCAGACTTCACCACTACACAATCTATCCATGTAAGAAAACTGTACTTGTACCCCTAAACCTATAAAAATTTGTATATATATATATATATATATTTAAAGAGCTATGGGTCAGTTGATAATTTAATGATAGCATTGTAGAATTTTAACTGTCAGTACACATATGTACATAAACTTACAATCAATAATGAGACTATTCAGAAAGTGGTAAGTCATTAAATAATGGGTTACTCTTCTTTCTAAATGAAATAGAAAAGGTTATGTTTCATAAATACAAATAGGGGTACTTCACTCCACTAGGACTGTGCTTCTCAAACTCTAATGTGCATAAGAATCACCTGAGAATATTACTAAAATGCAGATACTGATTTAGTGGTCAGGTGTGGAACCTGGAGAACTGCAGTTCTAATAACCTGCAGGTGTTGTTGACACTGCTGGCTCAAAGATCACAATCTGAGTAGCAAGAAAATAAGAAAATTAACCCAAGAAACAAAAACCAGCCACCTGACTTAAAATTCATTCTAGGTCTCCATATTCACCTGTTGTAAGAATACTGATTCTGCAGGAATAAAACTAGTTTGGTAATAAATGAATATGGAACTGCCTTTTTTGTATTAATTATTTTTTTCTGTTATTGTAACTCTTCTATGGAACCATATAGATTCAGGTCAGGGAAAAGAAAGAATTGTTTGCTAGCATTCAATCGCAAAATTTTAATTTGCAAAAACACTTCTATTCGGCTACCAATCCATACCTATTAAATATAGAATCAATTTGCTTCACTTTGTTTCTTTTGGCTATTTACCAGACTGCTTCAAATCAGGAAGAAACAAAAGCCCAAAGTTTAAAAGCTATTATGTAAAAAAAATTATTAATAAAAGAATTAATGTACCACATAGTAATAACTAAATAATTATGCAGGGGAATTAATAACTATATAAATTTATCATTATTGGGTGATTAATCTCCAAAAGACACTGTAATATCATTTCAAGCACATTCTAACCTAGCACACATACAACTAAGAAATTAGAGATCAAATGGCCAGCTGATATAGAAATTCTAAGTTACATACAAAACTCATATAAAATATTTATGTAAATAATGTTATTAGTTAGATTGCCATTCCCACATGAACTATACAACTTATGTTCCCTGATTTTCATGGTTAAGAGGTCACTGAATCTCCTCCCCCAGAAGACATATGTAAAACACAAATTACTAATCCATACTTCCTATGCCCCAAACCCAACCTTCCACTCCTCTCACTATCAGCAAGTAATCAAAAACCTGCTTATGAAGCTCCTTCTATGTGCATGACACTGGGCTAGTCTCACATCCTCATCTCCAAAGAGGAAACTAAACTGAAAATCCTGTGTAATCATTTCCAAAAAAACAGCTAATCGCAGCAAGGACTAGGGTAGCATTATGATAGCAAGAAAGTCCTTAAAATTTCTCAAGTATTACTCCAATATCTATATTTAACTTATTCTGGGCCTAATCATTCAGAGCTTAGCAGAGGATTTTCAAGTAGGTCAGGTCATTTGTTAGTATAAAATCCTCTACTCTGTCCTTAAAGCATGTCCACATCTGTTCAAGCAACAAAACCATACCTTATTTTCCACAGGGTCATGATCTAGGGCATAAACCATTCCCATCTGCTGGCTGAGCAGAGTTCCATAGTCTGTTCCATCAAAATGCATGTGTCGAATATCTTGAGAATTGGCAAACAGCAAAAATGGTTGTGGTCCTGTTAATCAAATTTCAAATACGGCTGAATTTAAAACGTGCCTTAAAAACTAAGAGGCATGTCTTACTCTTCCCTTTCATTGTAACTTTTTACTCAATTTCTACAGTGCTTGTTTTCTTAATTTCCCTCTCGTGTGGCATAGGTGAAGACAGGCAAGAAAATGCCTCTTCCATGAGGTGACATATTGCCAGAATTTCATCTCTGGCTTCTTCCCTCTCCAGGTCTTTGCTTTTAAAAGCTACTTACTTATTGAAAGAGCCAGCATTAAATAACCAACACCATAGCTAAATGATGCAAGTCTTAGGGTTATACATCTTCTTGATTCACACATACTGAAACACAAATATTAGTAGATTACATACACTAATGTCTGAATAAGTAACTTTCCCTGGCCTGGACACTTCTTGAAGGGAGGCATGACGATTTGAGTTAATGGCAAATGGCAAGACCCTTGATAATTTGAAGGATTTAGATTATGCTGTATTAATGAAGGTCCTGAGAAGTCAGCAGTATTAGGGTCTCACTAGGGCAAGGTGTACAGGATCATCATTATGTGATAGCATTATGGGCATTATGTTCTAAAAGCATAATGAACCTTCAGGAGATATTAAATCAATTTGGTATAAATCTAGAATTTCCATGGCTGTTGAAAGACGCAAGAGATGTAATATCAGAAGACAAAAAAAAAAAAAAAAACAGTTGAAGCATAGAACTTTATATTAAATTTTGACATAAAAAGGACAGAATTTGTCAGTGTTATGATTATATTCACTGGAGAGATAAAAATCAAATCAATCAACAAATACTTATTAAATGCCTCTTAATTATAAAGTGTTTTAAAACTATTCTTGTCATGACTTTCTCATATACTAAAAATATCCTATCTGATATTATGGCAAATCTTTGCTGGATGCTAATTAAGAATAGAAATATTCTTTAAAAGCATGGTTACTAGTTATATTGTTATTATTCATATTATTCATACTTACAATGTGATTTGCTTTTCTTCCATTTCAAAAATACAAAACCATAAGCAATTAACTTTCCATCTTTCTAAACAAAAAGTTTTCATGAATCTTTTTTCAGGGACACAGTTCCAGACAACCACAGCACTAACCTGAAGCTACACAGCTTTTTTTATCCAGTTGTAGGTCATACCCAGGAAAGCAATCACATTCCCAGGATACTGGGCTGAGAGGAATGCAGAGCTGGCTACATCCACCATTATCGGGTGAGGAACAACCTACAAAAACAATCGCTTGGTAATGATGCTATATCACCCAAAATATAATTATTTTTCATCAAAGGATAGGGGTGAGACAACCGTTTGTTGATTTTTTTTTTTTTTTTAGATGGAGTTTCAGTCTTTCACCCAGGCTGGAGTGCAATGGCGTGATCTCAGCTCACTGCAACCTCCGCCTCCAGGGTCCAACCAATTCTCCTGCCTCAGCTTCTCAAGTAGCTGGGATTACAGGGACCCACCACAATGTCTGGCTAATTTTTGTATTTTTAGTAGAGACGGGGTTTCACCATGTTGGTCAGGCTGGTCTCAAACTCCTGACCTCAGGACATCTACCTGCCTCAGCCTCCCAAAGTGCTAGGATTATAGGTGTGAGCCACCGCACCCAGCCTATATGTTGATTTTTAAAAATATTTCCATAATCATTCATATGACTGCAATCAAGGTTATTTTTCAGAGATAAAAATCAAAATGTCACAGTACCCTCCTTCCCTATAACCCAACATCTTGGATGTTAATCCTTCACATTCCAGCAGCCCTTGTCCTCTTATTCTACCAACAAGTTCAGGAGCAAGTGCACTGGCAGCTGGCTAGAACAAAAAATCCATTTGATGAGTTTGGCAGCTGGTCTATGCTAATTCTGAGTTACATCCAGTTATCTATATACTTAAGTCTCTATGATGATAAAAGTAGAGAGGTGTTTATTAGGTGCAAGAAACAGACTAAGCACTCTGCATCTGAAGTCTCGTTTAATCGAGGAGGCAAGTATCAGTATCTCTGCAGTGGAAGAAACAGAGACCAAGAGAGGGCAAGTATCTAGACCAAAATCAGAACTGCTAGTAACTGGTAATGCTACCTCAGGGCTGACACACCTCAAAGCCCTTGCTTATAACCACTACACTATGCTGTCTAAACAAAAACAAAAACAAAAAAGCCAAAAACCCGACAAAACTAAATTTAAATCTATATTAATCTGTTGTATCAATATCTTTCAGTATACATTATTGGAAAATCGATTCTCCTTTGACAACAAGAGCAATTTTTAGATGTCACTGAGCAAATGTATGTTTTCAAACAAACAAAAGGTAAATAAAGCAAATAAACTCACCGCTACATGTTTTCCCATCTCTCTCAAGCACTGAGCCTTCAGGACAGAAACATAAGGGACCTTCTGATGTCAGAACACAGTCATGGCTGCATTCAGACACATTGCTTGGACAGGAAACAAGTTCTAATTAATAAAGAAAAAGGTCAAGATTAGTGTTAAATCAGGTTTGTAAAAATTTATTGCAATCAGTTTCTAATATTGGTAATATTGCCAGGTGATCCTCCTGCCTTGACCTCCCAATGTGTTGGGATTACAGGTGTGAGCCACTGTGCCTAACCTTAATTTTTTAATGTATAATAATGGCATTGTGGTTATGCCTGAAAATTAACTGGATATTAAATGAAAGGAAGGAATTATAGTTAAGTTTTTTAGATATAATAATGCATCATGATTATATTTTTTATGAAATGTAGCACCCAATAGCTATTTTTAAAAATTAAAATAAAAAAGAGATAGACAATGAAATATAAGGTAATACAAAGAAACAGGAAAATATCAATAATAAATAGATGATAGATGATTTGTTTCCCAACCTTAGAGATTCTGCTTTGATAGGTCTGAAGTAGAGTCCAGTCGTCCATGGTTTTTGTTTTGTTTTGCTTTTTGAGACAGGGTCTCACTCCATCACCCAGGCTAAAGTGCAGTGGCTTGATTTCAGCTCACTGCAGCCTCCTCCTCCTGGTTCAAGTGATCCTTCTGCCTCAGCCTTCTGAGTAACTGGGACCACTGGCATGGGCCAACATGCCTGGCTAATTTTATTTTATTTTATTTTATTTTTGTATTTTAGTAGAGATAGGGTCTCACCATGTTGCCCAGGCTGGCAGTCATCCATGTTTTAAAAAGCCAAACAAAATAAAACTCCAAGGTAATTATGATGCACACTGCTGATTGAAGATCACCAACCCAGATCACAGCCACCTTAGAAACATATTGAAAATGAAGAAAAATAATGCAATAAATACTTGTTGCTATGACTTACGATGACATCGTTTCCCATCAGGAAGCAGAACAAATCCTACAGGGCATGTGCAGTAATAGGATCCAGGGGTGTTTTTACACCCAAGAGTACAGCCATGATTCCAAAAAGCACATTCATTAACATCTGCACAACGACAACAGCAAAATACATTCAAATGGCTATTTTTGAAAATAAGTTGTGCTATCACTAATAAGTCATCACAACATAGGGTATCTCACATTTGTATATGCTGTAATTGATCATGGAAAGTCTGTTTTCCATACTCTAGCAAAAGGTAAAATAAGTCAATTCAATGATGATGAAAGCCATTTCTATTCTGTCACATTTTATGCATTTTGTTTTCCCTGAGACAGAGTCTGGGTCTGTCACTCAGCCTGGAGTGCAATGCCACGATCTCGGCTCACTGCAACATCTGCTTCCCAAGCTCAAGTGATCCTCCCACCTCAGCCTCCTGAGTAGCTGGGACTACAGGTGCACACCACAACCCTTGGCTAATTTTTGTATTTTTTGTAAACATGGGGTTTTGCTATGTTGCCCAGGCTGATCTTGAACTCCGGGATTCAAGTGATCTGCTTGCCTTGGCTTCCCAAAGTCCTGGGATTACAAGTGTGAGTCATCACGCCCGGCCCAGCTTATACTTTCAAACACAGATTTTCATATTAGAATTACCCTTGGAAAAAAGGTAGTATTATTTCCTTTGAAAAGATATACCATGCCATTTAACTTAGGGATTCTTGAAAGCTCTTTACAAGCTTAGGACATTTTCTATTGTGCTCTTCACCCTTTAAGACTGATCAGAGCCCTTTCCCTAAATGTGAAAACCTTCTCCAGCAGTTTTATTCTGGCTGAAGCCCCGGCCTTCCAGCTCACTGTTCCTATGCCATGGCTTTCACCCACTGGTCCCACGTAAGCAAGGGGTTATAATTAACAGGCAGATGCTAGATTTACCTGAGGTCTCACCCCAGCTAATTCCACTGGATGTGTGCTGCAGCCATTGGATTATTTTCATCACTAAACTACTGCACCTTCCAGGAAAAAGGATATAGTTTTTCTCCTGGGTTCATTGCACTTGATCCAGAATCTGACAACAGGAGGATCCCTAGACAACCAGCCTGATTCAGTTTCCCAAGCTTCCTACTAGATCTTTTTGGGATAAGAGTCACATACTCTTTGAGAATCTTATGATCCCTATGAAACCACTCCCCTAAAAATGTACGCATACTGAAATTTTGCACACAAACGCAGAGGTTGGTAGAATCCACTTAGAGAATCCCTGCCTTATATCAACCCCTAAGCATCCTCTCAGATTATTTGATCTAGAAACACAAGATATGAAGAAGATAGGGAAGTATTACAAAGGCTTTACAAACAAGAAAAAATAAATAAAAAATAGTCTTCAGAGGTTGTGCGGGGGAGGGGGAGAATGGACTTGAAGTCGATTTTCCATTGAGGTTCTGGCTAGCCCACTGAAGACAAGCCACTGGCTCAGCTGCGCATTCCTCCCCTCAAGCAGCGACTCTTCCATTACTTTCACAGTACTTTCCGTCATTACCTTCACAATACTTCCGGTCTCGACTTAAAGCGTATCCCTCTGCACACGTGCACAAGTGTGACTGGGCGTCTTGCCCACACACAGTGCTGCTGCAGTTTCCTTTCCTCGATTTGTGAAGTTTCTGCTCTAAAAGAGAAGATGCTTTATTTGGAGTGGAGCCGTGTTTTGACAGAGGACACTGCTAAATCTCTTCCTGATTCTCAAGAGGTCTTATCTCTTTGCAACGTCTGCAGCCGCATCTCTCACGGATGCAAACTTAGCCAGAGCCCAGATTCCCCAGCATCCCAAAGCCCACTTTTTTCTCCAATTGTATTACTTCTCCAACACCTCTCAGGATTGGGCGTCCTGAGTAGCTGGAGATGTCATTTCTTAGGTTGCGAATGCTAAACACTACTTATTAGCTTTTTCATTCTAATTTACTTTTATCACAAAAAAGCAAACAAATTCTGCAAATGAAATAAATGAAATAATCTGCTTAAGAAATTAAAACAGATTCAAACCTAAGAATACTTTTTTTTCTGAGACTAGGTCTTCCTCTGTTGCCCAGGCTGAAGTGCAGTGGCACGATCTTGGCTCACTGCAACCTCAGACTCCTGTGTTCAAGCGATTCTCCTACCTCAGCCTCCCAAGTAGCTGGGATTAAAGGTGCACACCACCACATCCGGCTAATTTTTGTATTTTTAGTAGAGACAGGTTGACCAGACTGGTCTCAAACTCCTGACCCCAAAGTGTTGGGATTACAGGCGTGAGCCACCATGCGTGGCCAAGAATACTTTTTAAGTGTAATATTTATAGGTTAGATATGTAAGCTATTTAGCTGTTTTTAATATCATTATTTAATGAACATCTTTCAGACTCAATATATACCATTGCTATATCTCTGCTCCTCAAATTTCTGAAGTTATTGCTGCCAGTGTCCCATATGTTCCAAATATCCCATAATAAATCGTAAAATCTGCTCAGTCAGTTGGGTGCTTGGGTTGAATTAGCCAGCTATATTGAACAAGGGGTCAATTTTGTACCATTGATTTTCAGAGCCAGAATCAAGCGCTAAACTAGTAACACCTACACTTGGCCCTCCATATCTGTGGATTCAACCAACCCAGGACTGAAAATATTTGGGGAAAAAAATTCCACAAAGCAAAGTTCCAGAAAATAAAACATGAATTTGCCATATGCCAAGCACTATGTTGAATTCACAGGAATGAAGTGATGTAGGCATTGTATTAGGTATTATAAGTAATTTAGAGATGATTTAAAGTATATGGGAGGATGTGCCTAGGTTATATACAAATACACCATTTTATATTAGGGACTTAAGCATTTGCAGATTTGGGTGTCTTGGGGGATACCAATCCCCCATGGATACTGGGGGACAACTACATATCTCTTTCCAAAAAGTTAATGAGATTTTTGTTTCTTTTGCACCTTACTTTTTGCCCATTTTAAAAACAATAGGACCATTGTAAAATACAATGAGAAATACAGAAGTAAGCTTAAGTGTAAGGGCAGATACCTAGAATGCAGATAGATACAGAGGCCAGAGGTCTGGCAAGAGGTGAAGGCCAAGGAAAACTACTGGGGTCATGGATTTTGAAGCCATGTCATTGTTAAAATCAGCTAGAACTGATGTACCGTGGAAACTGCTGAGGACCTGAGGAAAGGACTGCTGAGAACACCACCACTGCTGGGTAGGACACAGGAAACAAATCAGCAAGAGCCTGAGCAAAGCGGGCAGAGGACCTGAGACTGTTCTCCAAGTAGGCTTGGTTTCTCTGATCTGTTTATCTACTGATAAAGAAGTCTCCTCTGTCTGTATCCATTTCCCTCTATTTCAAAACTCAAAAGATAAAATTTCAACAAATTTAATTAAAGGATCAAATTAGCTTTTATTTGGGATTCATGAATTGGCCAACATCTTGTCTAAAAATAGACAGATGCTACACTGGCCCTGGCAGCACAGTCAGTTTTGTGATATCGCTTGAGCAGGAACAAGAAAACAGCATAATGCATATCGTGGATTGGTTAACATCGGTTTACTTCAGGTTACTTTCCTCGTAAAGGTTAAACCAGATGGAATTTCCTTATGATACCAGTTAAAGCTGACCTGTTTGGGGATTTGGCTATCATCTCTCTCCTGATACCTCAGGGGGTCAGATAAACAAGTTAGTTTTGGTTTGGTGATTGGAATTTTAGCATGAGTGACTTCATTTTGGTTTAGTCTGTTGGGGCCAATTGCAGGAGCTCAGTCCAAATCAGTTGCCTCCCACAAATTTTATTTAACATCACTAGACATGACCAATAACAGTAAGATTCAGTAGAAACATTTTCTTGCCCCCTTGAAAATGTCCCTAGCATACATTGAGATCACCAGAGAGTATGCCACCCTCTAAAGATTCTGATTTGGTAAATCAAAGGCTCAGGAATCTGCATTTTTACAGAATCAGGAGTGATTATGATATCAGGAGGCTGTTTCACACACTTTGAGAAGCACTGGCCTAATGTACTAGCGAAATATTACACCTTCATCTTAGTTACAAGTAATTACTTTTAGCTAGTCTGTGTTATTTCCTTAGTTATTTTGAACCTGTTGTTTCAATTCTCTTTACAGAATTAAATGCAAAATCAGTCTTGTTAACTCTCAATACCATTGCAGTATTACCTGCTAAATCAGTTAAGATTTACATTGAATGATCTTGTGGATAACTGATTCCAAAAATTTTATTTCTTGCCTATGGTTTTTATGCTAATTATACATGTATAGTTACATTATTTTTCATGTTCTATATGTTTCAGTTAAACTATCAAAATTTTAAGCAAAATTAAAAATAAAATGGCCTAAATTTTAAAAGTGAATGACTAAAATTGGAAACTTGTAAATATTGAAGACAAAATTCATCCACTTTAAATTTCTTTTTAAAAAGCAGTAATAGTTTAACTTTTATTTTTATGAACTTTACAAGTGAACAACAACAAAAATCCAGAAAGGTTTGAGTTGGCCTTTTAATAGCACTGAAATGCAACCACTTTCTTGAGGTAACAAAAAATTGAAACACTATGCTTCTTACAAAAATCTTTCCTTTGCCTTATAAAAATCTTTCCAAACTCAGCATACTGGATGATTACTGGATTATGAATCAGGAAAACTGAATTTTGTCTTGGTTCTTCCTTTTACAGCATATCACTTTATCTCTTTGACCTAAGTTTCCTAATTCGCAAAATAAACTTGTTGAAATACATATTTGCTGAGATCCCTCTTTTAAAAAAATTCTATAGTTATAAACAGAATTAAATGTTTGTGATAAATTCTTCTGAGTTTATACCTCTAAAGAGTATCAAACCTTAATTACTGCTTATAGTATGGTAACAGAGAATCAAACTGTCTAACGAAGAAAATGACTATCGTCTCAGGTATTGAAAATGCTTTGCTCTTCTAGATCCAGTAATTTTTTTCTTTTTTCCCATACCTTTCTACTACCTCTCACCTGGATTTATATCTGTTCTTATCATGATCATCACCATCGTCACTACCACAATTATGTACATGCATCTTTTTTCCATCGATAAACTTCTGAGGCCAAGGCACAGTTATAGTCCCAGTAACACCTAGCATGGTGCCTTTTACAACATAGGCATCCAGTAAACATTTAGAATACATCCACAAAAAACCCCTGTGATCATGCCACCTGCAACCTAACTCCCTATTTGTTTTTTCCTCAAAGTTCCAATCAACCTTAGAGCTAGAACTCAAAACAGTTTGTCACAAGATGCTAGCCTAGTACTTTTTCCACTGTACCATGCTGCTCATGGTTTTAGTGATGCTTATTGACAATATACATCTCTCTTCAATAATGGACATAGGCAGGAAAGAAATCACTATTCTCCTCTGCCTAGTTGTGCTGATGACATGACCTGAATTCAGACACTAAACACTTTAAAAGGTCATTTTAGGTGGTGGCAAAACACAGAGGATTGAGGGTTATATTTTCTTTAATCTCCTTAATCTTCTGCTGTTCTTTAGCTTCAAAATAGGCCAAAGCTAGCACTGAGAATGCTGCTGACCTCAGAAAACACCCCTTCTGAGAGCTGAGCAATGAGGCTTAATTACCTCTGAGATCATTAAAGCTCCTAATCATGGAGTTTAATGTCCACCACCAACTGCACCTTCAACAACTGCCTGGCTAGCACACAGGCACTCGTGGGCTTTACTACAGCACAGAGAATCTGTAGATTTTACCCTGGCCCAGTTCTGAAACAATGCACTTGGGATTCCCTTTCCTGTTTTTTCCCACTGATCACATCTTTGTCTACCTCAAATTCCATGTAAGACGCACCTCATCAACAAAGCCTTTCTAGTCTCTTCCATTCAAACCCATAAACTTTAGTCATTCTAAAGTCATAACTAAGTATTTGGCATCCCCAATATTTAGCACACAACAATAAAAATTTTGAATAACACTTTGTAAAGTATTTATATTATCACATTTCATTTTCATAACAAGCCTTTGAGCTATACAGAGCAAGTATCATCTTCCATTTTACAGATTAGGAAATAGTGCCTTGTTAAGGATCATATAGAAAATAGAGTGTAGAACTGGGATGCTATTCCAAGCCTTCTGACCGTAACCCCCCTCTTTTTACCAGATACGTACAATTCTGTGTGTGTGTGTTTATATTTATGCATTTGTATAAATATAAACATGCACATAAAGTATATGTTAGTTTTATGAAATGTCTGTAAAAACCTGGTTATATTTTTGCTTCATTTGTTTATTATCTTCATCATTAATGAGTTCTCAATAAATGACTGCCTCAACTTCCTCAAAACCTTCTCAGACTGAACAGTATAGCAGTTTACTCTTGTCAGCTGATAGAAATATAAGGAAGAAAATACAAGAATGGCCATTCTGTGCTATTGAAATTCCTAATTACAGTAAAAAAAGAAAAAGAAAAAAATTACCTAGCCAGAATTTAGCCACATGGCATCATATTCATCTGTACCCTTTTAGGAATCAAAAAGTAAATGAATCAACAAACTTAAAGCACTTTAAAAATAATGCTTTTGGCCAGGCGCAGTGGCTCATACCTGTAATCCCAGCACTTTGGGAGGCCAAGGCGGGCAGATCACCTGAGACCAGGAGTTGGAGACCAGCCTGGCCAACATGGTGAAATCCCGTCTCTACTAAAAATACAAAAATTAGCTGGGTGTGGTGGCGCATGCCTGTAGTCCCAGCTACTTGGAAGGTTGAGACATGAGAATTGCTTGAACCTGGGAGGTGGAGGTTGCAGTGAGCCAAGATCATGCCACTGTACTCCAGCATAGGCGACAGAGCAAGACTCCATAGCTAAATAAATAAATAAATAAATAAAAATAATGCTTTTAACTCTTAGAAGAGCCCTTCAGGCCCATTGAGTCTTTTCTTATTGTATCCTCATTTCTGGCAGTTTGGTTGCCCATAGCAGGAAGATGGAAAATACAAGCCATGACATATGTACAACTATTATGTATCCATAATTAAAAATACATTTTAAAAAGACAAGGTGTATATGCCTCCACTCCCATTGTCACCACCACACCCCACCCACATTCACCAATGGCAGAAGTGGCTGCATGAGTCCAGTGTTCTTTCTCGCTGAGCCCAGATGTAGCCTTAATCTTACATTCCAGATTGCCAGTGTCAATGGCTGCAAGACAGTAGGTAATTTCCCACACAGACTAGAAACCCTAGGTCAGGGTTCCTTCCAGAGAGAGATAGTACAATTTGAGTATCAAAACGGTAGCAATTACAGTGAATAAAAATGTCAATTATTTTTTAAAATCCATGACTTTATAGAGATACTTAAAGAAAAAGTGACCTTTGGAGGATGCTGGAGGGTTAGGACACTAACTCTTTGTTTTGAAAACAGGTAAATTAAGAAATAGGATCGAACACTAAATTACCTTTCCTATAAAGGCTCCTCCTCCAAAGGACAATCATATATCTGATTTGGAAAGGCTCCTCTTTGTATAAGAATCCCAGCTAATATATGCATAAACCATGATAGAATTAGAACGTCAATTGCCTGCTTTGAACCTCTAACAAAAAATGGCTCCAGGCAATGATAATCAATAGCTTCTAAAACCTTTAAGCAAAAGACTGATGGGGAACTTGCAGTGGCTGGACAATGCTGGTGAACTCTGAAATGCTAATTAATTTTGAACATCCTGAAAAAGAATAAGAACCAGCCCCATGTGCCTTTTAATGTGGTACAGTGGGGAAGCTTACAGAACCAACTGCAGTGCCACCCATAAAGCATTCTTGCAAACAATCTGATTCTGATCAGATTTCTAAGCCTAAACTACCAGTTTATAGGTAACAAGGAAAGTAGAGAAACATGTTAAATGACACATGGGGATATAATCTGCAAAATCCAGAAAGTAAAAAATTCTACAGGACTAATGATCTGTTTTCCTGAACAAACAAGTGGCAAGAAAAAGCCTCAGGTTAGAAAATAAACAGAGGCCACAGCCAGGTATGTGAAAACCTGCAAGATGTGAGAGCCAGCAGCAAGAAAGAAAACATAAAAATGATAAAGAGCAATTTCAAGAATTTAAAAGACATTTCAAATGGCAGCCATTTGGTGTCAGGGCAAACCCAGCTTTGCCCCAAACCAGTGCTATGCTTGCTGCAATGGCATGTATCCTTGTAAATGTGACTCTAGTCACTAAGAAAATGTCAATAACTATAAATGATGTTAAGAAAATATAGCAATCCATATTCTACTAATAGTTCCATGAAGAATAACAAAATTTTATGTGTTTAAACTAATAATTTAAAATTATATGAACTAAATATTTATCTTTCTAGGATGATTCTTTTCCAGGGGTTTCAAAATAACCAAGATTTTATAGTAGACACTCCAGCAACAAAATAATCAAAACAAATTAGACTCCCACCTTGGCAATTTTAGCTATACTAATTGCTTCCAGAAGCAAGTACATTTCCAGGCGGGCACAATTATCCTTCATGAACTCACAGAATTAAATTCAGCCATCTTTTTATGCATGAAATGAATGTAAAGCATTTTACACAGTGTTAGTAATAAATAACCTTCATTTCCCAAAGAATATGCTTTTGAAGCTCTCTTACAACTTAAAACTGAAATCTACATTTAAAGAATACAGAAAAAAGCAAAAATATTTGGACCTTTTACAACATAGTATCTGTGAGCAATAAACTAGTTGTAAAATCCCCAGAAGTTGAACTTGAAATACTTTTCATTAAGATGTGTACAAAAATGTTCCCACACTATTTCTGAGATTTGTGTAATAGCGTAGGTGTCAGGGCAGCCAGGATATCTGGCTAATAAGTTTAATCATGCCAACAAAAAATGTGGGATTCATCCTGTGCCTGTTTTCGGACAGCCAGGGGAGAAGCAAGAGAAAAAGAGAAAGACTTTAAGTTCCTGAAATTGAAAAAAAAAAAAATTAAAGAAAAATTTAAAAGTAAAAAGAGAAATAAGATTTTGACTCCATGATCTGTGCAAACTGAAGCACTTAACTACCAGGAGGCCATGGATAAATAATGATACGCTGAATTACAGGCTTTCCCAAAACAAATAAGGCACATGTAAAATATGAAATGATAGATAATAGAGTATATTTGGAGACGCAGCATGGTATCAGTCTGCCTGGGTTCAAATCCCAATTTCACCACCCTGTGACCTTCAACAAGATATTGTGACATCTCTAAACCTCAGAACTTTTCATTTATAATATTACACTAATTATCACAATTAATAGAGCTGTTATAAAGATGAAGTGAGATATTGTAAGGAAAGTCCTTAAATTATCATAAGAACAGATAATTTGGTACACATGCAATAATTATGGTATCTCTGTGAGCCAAGAAGTTGCATGTACTTACATGGGTTATTTCAAATTCCAGTTGAAACAAACAGACAACAAAAACAAAAACCTGTGTACTCAGATATTACATATCTTTAAAACTTGTTCCTTATTATACTATTTAGGAGATAGAGTGCCAAAGAATTTTTTTTCACTTGATTTTTTTTTTTCGGGGGGGTGGGGTTTGAGACGGAGTCTTGCTCTGTTGCCCAGACTAGAGTGCAGTGGCCTGATCTCGGGTCACTGCAACCTCTGCCTCCCGAGTTCAAGTGTTTCTCCTGCCTCAGCCTCCCAAATAGCTGGGATTACAGGCGGATGCCACCACACCCAGCTGCTTTTTGTATTTTATTTTATTTTATTTTTTCAGTAGAGACAGGGTTTCACCATGTTGGCCAGGCTGGCCTCAAACTCCTGACCTCAGGTGATCCACCCGCCTTAGCCCCCCAAGGTGCTGAGATTACAGGTGTGAGCCACCGTGCCTGGCTCGCTTGTTTTTTCAACTCTTGTTTATTAAAGTGGTTTAGGCATTGAGAATGCAATGGAGAGTTGTATTCTCTGTCCTCCAAGGACTAAGGAATATAAAAAGACAGACAACTACAGCAAAGCATGGTAAGTGTCATATGATTGGGGAAATTCTCTGAGAACACATTCTCTGGAACAGCTAACTTTGGCTCACAGTGGATCAAGGAAGGTGTTCCTGAAGGAAGTCACGTTGGACCTGTTTCTCAAAGAATGAGGGGAGACAGCCAGTGAAGGGACAGAGGTGGCGAGTTCCTGAGTATGCAGACCAGGCTGGAGAAGAGAGCAAGTGTACCTCATGAAAGGAAAGTACATCTTTGAGAATGGTTGCAACAGAGAATGTAATACAAACAAGGGTTGAGAGAAGAAGCTGAGAAATGAGCAGAAGACTTGGTGAACCTGAGGAAGAGACTATAATTATTGGTGGTTAGGAATTGTCAGCAAATTTTAATCAAACAGTGACATGACTGGGCCTTCTTTTTGAGAGATTATGCTCCCTGCAGCAGAGAAAATGGAGACAGAGATACTAGTTAGGAGGATGCTGGAGAGAGAAACCTGTGGGAAGGGCACAGTGGTTAGATCGTAAAGGGTAGAATTGTTGGGATGCAGAGATTGATTTCATGGGATGAGAGTGAGGAAGACGAAGGAACAGGCAACTCCTTGGTTTTTGCTTTGGGAGATGGGGTGGAGAGTGATGCCATTCACTGAGTTGATTACACTAGAGGGAGAGGAGCTGGGGAAGAGGGAGGTGAAAGTTGCTAGGTCAGTTATTTTCTTTGAGTCTGAAACACTTGGAAGAAATCCAAGTAGACATGCTTACAAGGCAGATAATTATAAGGGCCTTGATAAGGATATTTTTACTGAGCCCAAACACACGCATTTTATGGGCCCCCTGCAGGACCCTGAGCTTGGAAGGTGCAGACAGCAAGCAAACATGGCCCAGAAGAAGGACCAGGGCAACTGCTCTTTAGGAAACTGGTCAGATCATCAGAAAACAGCCTGATGGTAAAACTGTGGCTCTATTACTTGGACTTGGGGTGCAGCATGCAGATATATCTGCAGCATGAAGCTCCTCCAGAACGAGACAACCTGAATCTGCAAATCAAGGACTTGTTCAAACCAACAAACCAATCTTCCACGTGAAGTTCTGTGGCTTTGCCTTTTGCAAACCCCTGCCTTGCCTTGGCCAGGCAGTCTTCACCAGGGCTGCTCCTTTTTGTATATTATGAATAAATTCCCATGTTTAAAGTCAATTGTCTCTGTAGCTTAACTCTGCAGCAGATCTTTGCAGCCCGACACTCATTATGCCTGAGTCCTTTTTAAAAAAAATTTCTCTAGAGCCCCCCCCAGAAAAGAGGTCTGAACTACAAATAATAGATTCAAGAGTCCTGTGGGCTGCTGCATAGGAAATAAAACAGAAAAATGACATGGGTTGTGTCACTGTTAGAGAGTAATGATGCACATAACCATATGAATGGTTCTGAGAAATTCCACTCGAGAAAAAACTCATTCAACTTTATTGAACACACCATCTCTAAATTGCTTGACCCCGAAAGGTTTTTTCTCCTAAGTAACCTCATTAAATCCCATAGAACTAGAGTTTTGAGGCCAGGCACTGTGGCTTATGCCTGTAATCCCAGCACTTTGAGAGGTCAAGGCGGGTGGATCACCTGAGGTCAAGAGTTTAAGACCAGCCTGGCCAATACGGCAAAACCCCGTCTCTACTAAAAATACAAATTAGCTGGGCATAGTGGTGGGTGCCTGTAATCCCAGTGACTCAGGAGGTTGAGGCAGAGAGAATTGCTTAAAACCCAGAAAGCAGAGGTTGCAATGAGCTGAGATTGCACCACTGCACTCCAGCCTCAGCAATAGAGCGAGAGACTGTCTCAAAAAAAAAAAAAAAAAAAAGTACTAGAGTTTTGTAGAACATGCTTTGATAAATGATAGCTTAGGCATTTTGCAAGAAGTAAGTTTATTGATATTCATATTTGTATAAATATTTATATTTTATAACAAAAATAATATCAACCAGATTATATGATTTTTCTGTTATTTCTTCACTGAAGTAGCTTCACTACTAAATGCTTTGTAAAGCAAAGTACTACCTTCCAGATCACCAGAGGAGCTGCAATTTAGGCATAATATCCATGAGGAACTAACCAGCCTCTAGAGAAGTATATCTTTACATCTGAAGGATAGGCTGGGCACAGTGGCTCATGCCTGTAACCCCAGGACTTTGGGAGGCTTAGGCAGGCAGATCGCTTGAGCTCAGGAGTTTGAGACTAGCCTGGGCGATATGGTGAAACCCCACATCTACCAAAAATACAACAAAATTAGCCAGATGTGGTGATGCACGCCTGTAATCCCAGCTACTCAGGAGGCTGAGGTAGGAGGATTGCTTGATGCCAGGAGATGGAGGTTGCAGTGAGCCGAGATCGCACCATTGCACTCCAGCCTGGGCAACAGAGCCAGATTTCGTCTCAAAAAAAAAAAAAAAAAAAATCTGAAGGATGTCAGACACATTGAAAACCTGATAAAATTTATATACCATCTCCCTAGGTGGAACAGTGCATATTTTTTCATCTAACCCTAAAATCAAGAGATCCACAGGCCCTACATCACAGGTAAAGAGCTCCTGCTTTCTAAGACACTAAAACAATTTAAACCAAATCAATAATCGCCAAAATAACAGTGCCCCTGAAATCAAAAGTCCTTTGCACTTGGAGTATGTGTGAAGCGCATCTTTTGGTCAGTACCCTAAGCCAATCTCCAATACCAATTGTCTTCCGGGTTCCAGGTTTATCTGTGGCTCTGCAGCTGGCAGAGGCTTTCCAATCAAATTCTATTACTTGCCACATTGTTTGGGACTGCTCTTTAGTGAATCATTGTAGATTTTCTTCTGAAATTCACGCTTTCAGTTATCCTATTTGAACTCCCTGTCACAGAGGCTAAGTAGTGAGGGGCTCTGAAGACACAATATATTTATGGTAGAAAGAACACTAAACTGAGAGATTGATGATAGGACATTTTCTCCCACATTCATCATTAACTAGCTATGTAATCATGGAAAAGATGATCTATTTCTTCAGGTCTCTCAATTACGAAATGAGTACAATTATTCCTATCCTTCCTGTCTCACAACATTGCTGTGACAAACCGATAAACTGAAGCCCATGAAAACACTTTGAAAATTCGGAGGTTACATATAAATGTAAGAGAGGATGATGATGATGGCAGGCATATCTCTAATCATTACGAATGGAACTCAGTAAACACTGGGACTCAGTAAATACTTGTTCATAATGGTTATTGGTTATGATTTGGTTGTGAGTCATCACCACTCAGACAATGAGTTGTATGTGAAGACAGCTTGAGTTGAAATTTCCCATGGAAGGTATGTGGCAGTGTATCAGATTCACTACCTTTATGTGTAGACGATCTACACTACTATTATGGATTCACCCATCTATTTTATAGCATTGCCACTAGGTTGTTGCTATTTAATGTGGTGCTAGAACCCACAGTTGAGCTATTTCCCACAACTCTAGCTTTGTGAATTAAAGTGAGATCGCACCACTGCACTCCAGCCTGGGTGACAGAGTAAGACTCCATCTCAAAAAAAAAAAAAGAAAGAAAGAAAGTAGAAGATATAAACAATTCTATCTCTATTTCTGCACTTCAGAGAGCTATTTGAGGCTAACATTAAATCTATTTTAAAACCTTCTTGAAATAAAACTTTTACATAAAGGCGAGATGTTAGTGGCACATCATTTACGAGGTACATTGAGCAGCCTAACGATCATAACAAATTTTTTAAACCTGACAACTTTTTTTTTCTGTAGGCTCCTTGTGGTATTTCACAAAACCCTAACAAATTTTTTTTTAAATTTTAATTTGAGACAGAGTCTCACTCTGTCACCCAGTCTGGAGTACAGTGGAGCGATCTTGGCTCACTGCAGCCTCCACATCCTGGGTTCAAGCGATCCTCCTGCTTCAGCCTCCCAAATAGCTGGGACTACAGGCATGCGCCACCATGCCCGGCTAATTTTTGTATTTTTTGTAGAGACAGGGTTTTGCCATGTTGGCCAGACTGGTCTCGAACTCCTGACCTCAAGCGATCTGTCTGCCTCGGCCTCCCAAAATGCTGGGATTACAGGCCTAAAAACTTTTTAAAAACAATTACATGGTAAAGAATTCAGGGACCGGGGCCGGATAATGGCGGGCGCTGCAGAAGATGCGCGAGCTCTTTTCCGGGCTGGGGTCTGCGCGGCCCTGGAGGCCTGGCCGGCCTTGCAGATCGCTGTGGAAAATGGCTTCGGGGGTGTGCACAGCCAGGAGAAGGCCAAGTGGCTGGGGTGTGCAGTGGAGGATTACTTAATGCTCAATGCTGACTTGGAGCTAGGTGAGGTGGAAGACTTCCCTGGAGAGCTGTTGACCAACGAGTTTGATACAATTGTGGAAGACGGGAGTCTGCCCCAGGTGAGCCAGCAACTGCAGACCATGTTCCACCACTTCCAGAGGGGCGACGGGGCTGCTCTGAGGGAGATGGCCTCTCGCATCACTCAAAGAAAACGCAAGGTCACAGCCACTGCACTTAAAACAGCTAGAGAGACTGATGAGGATGAAGATGATGTGGACAGTGTGGAAGACATGGAGGTCACAGCTCCGAATGATGGGGCTGCCACAGATGGTGTCTGCTCCCAGCCTGAACCCTCTGATCCAGACGCTCAGACTATTAAGGAAGAGGATATAGTGGAAGATGGCTGGACCATTGTCTGGAGAAAAAAATGAGTGGGGATGGTTGGAAATGGCTTTGGGCCCTTATTTGCTAGTTCTGAGAGTTGTCTGTAGGGTTGTTTTTTTTGTTGTTTGTTTTTTTTTTTGAGGATTGCAGACCTGTGGACTGGTTACCCCATCTCCACCCTCTCCCTTGTTCCCGTGTCTGGCTCCCTCCAGGGCAAGGAAAACCTAGGGTCCTTGGTCTTGGGGGTGGGGGGACCTTGTCCAGCACATTCCCTTGGGCCTTTAGTTAACATCTGAGTGACCAAGCCGGGTTCCCCAGTACAGTGTCGTTTGGGTGCAGTCATTGTGAGGAAGGGGATGAGTGAGTGTGGGTGTGGCTGGAGGAGGAGCTAGATGCCAGTGGGCAGGTGGATTTGGGGAGGAGAGGACCAGCAGCAGCAGCAGTACTCAGTGATAAGGGGCTGGCTGGGTCAGGAATGGTGAGATGAACATGCAAGTGGAAGAGAGAATGGTTGAAGATGTGAACGAAAGTAGCTCTGGAGCCTTTCCCTTACCCCAGCCCCCACACATGCAACAGCTCTGTACCCCTGTCCAGAACTTGGAACCTCCCAGGAATGCTGCCTTCCTGCAGCCCAGCCTCCAGCCCTGGGTTCCCTCAGGAATTCGAGGACCTTGGCTAGGTGGTGAGCTTGGAAGAGCTGGGCTTTGTTTTCTGCCTCCTGTAACCTCTTTCCTTACTCCTTATCCCATCCCATTTGAGTTCAGGGGTGAGGCTTAAGATCTTAATAAATAAGATCTTACAGATTAAAAAAAAAATTCAAACAGAGAAGACCACATTTACAGGTGGAAATTTGGGACTGTTACTAGATTCAGTCAATCACTTATTCTTTTCACTAATATTTACCATCTAAAATTTATTTATAAATACCTACTGTATATATGGTGGCTAAAAAAAGCAAACAAAATATACATGGTTTCTACCTGTATGGCACTTACAATCAAATGGGAGAGAGAATCCAAAGAAAGCAAATGTGTATGTAGTTACACCTTGTGATGGGTTCAATGAAAGGTGTACTATGAAAAAAGTAAGAGGTGAGGGGGCCTATTTTGATTGGCTTATCAGAGAAGACCTATCTGAGGACATGACATTTAAGCTCAGAACTGAAGAGAAGTCTAAGCCAAGGAAGAGTGTCTGCAAAACCCTAAAGGAATGAAGGAGATTAGCATGTTTGAGGAGTTATAGCAAGACTTGCACTAAATTCTAGTGAGGGCAGAGATCACTAGAGCAGGTTGGTCAAATATTGACGAGACTGGTAAAATGCTGAACTTCAACCTAAGTGCAAAGAAAAGCTTTTGACAGATTTTGTGTAGGAGAATGAATGGATCAGATTCAGAAAACAGAAGGATCAGTTGAGCGACTACTGTAGTAGGCGAAACAAAAAGTGCCTGTCTGTTTAGACTATGGCAGTGGCAGTAGAGAAGAGAAGTGGACATTTGAAAAGTATTTAGAAGGTAGAATGGAATGGATTTGGTGTTGGATTAGAAATTGGGGGTGCGACAGTGGGAAAAATCAGAGATGGCCCTGTAGATACCAGAATATGCCACTCCAAAATAGGAAAGATTGTTGAGCTTCAAACAATTAAAAAGAAATAGATACAGAAAAGCTATCTCTATTTGCCTAAATGCAAGACACAGATTTACAAAGACAATAGGTACCCCCTCTCTACCAGGAATCACAAAAGTTAACCACTGAAGACAACTTTAGATCCTTATGGCCTCGCAATGGCTGCGGAGGTATCTACATTAACAAGCTTTATTTTTTATTTTATTATTTATTTATTTATTTATTATTTTTTGAGACAGAGTCTTGCTCTGTTGCCCAGGCTGGAGTGCAGTGGTGCAATCTTGGCTCACGGAAAGCTCCACCTCCTGGGTTCACGCCATTCTCCTGCCTCCCAAGTAGCTGGGACTACAGGCGCCCACCACCACACCCAGCTAATTTTTTTGTATTTTCAGTAGAGATGGGGTTTCACCATGTTAGCCAGGATAGTCTCCATCTCCTGACCTTGTGATCTACCTGCCTCGGCCTCCCAAAGTGCTGGGATTACAGGCGTGAGCCACCATGCCCAGCCAACAAGCTTTATTAACTAGCATTTAGCTGCCATTTATTTGCCTTCCCCCAACTTGCTGCCCATAGAAACTCAAAGTCCTTTTCCTCTGTCTTGTCACTTCTCTAAAAATTTACTGTTCTTTATTAAAGATACTACATAAGCTGGCATTTAAAGCCACCTCTTTGACAGCTACTAATTCCCCAGGTTTCTCCCATGTATATACAAATATGCATGCTAATCCTTTTCTATTTGTTATTCTTTCTCCCTTCCTTCCTTCCTTCCTTCCTTCCTTCCTTTCTTTCTTTCTTTCTTTCTTTTTTTGAGACAGAGTCTTGCTGTGTTGTCCAGGCTGGTCTCAAACTCCTGGCCTCAAGCAATCCTCCCACCTCAGCCTTCCAAAGTGTAGAGATTACAAGTGTGAGCCACCATTGCTGGACTTCTATTTGTTTTTCTCTTGTTAATCTGCCTTTTCTTACAGGGGTCTATTATAACTAAGAATATATGAGGGTTGAAGAAAAAAATATTTTTCCCCCTACAAGCCCTCATTGTCTGGCTCAAGCAGGTAAATGGGTGGGAACTATGTGTCAGGCCCCGCACAAGGTCAATGATGACTCACCACGCTCCCGAGCATCATCATCTGCCTTGGGCTGTGCAAGTGGATGCACTACTTTCAGTTTACCAGGTGGTACAAATGATGGATGGAGGTTAATTCTAACCATATCCTTTCCAGTGTGTTTGTTGGCTATCCAAATTGTCCTCGTTTTCCATGTTGAATAGAAGACATGGTCACCAAAAAGGGACATTGCAAACAAATTGTGCCTAAAAAGCAACCACAAAAGAAAAAAGAACAATAGAACATTTGTTCCTTGGCTTATTAGAGTTTTACTTCATTTCAATTTATTGTCTAAGTTTTAACTACCTACCTTTTCCATTGTTTCTCATTTACGTTTAGAAAAGTATATTAAGTTTAAAATTTTATTTATGTCATCATACTCTGAGCTAATAAGACATAATTTCTAGCTCCAGATCCATTATTTCATTAATCTTTTAGTCATCCAATAAGTGTGATGAAAATGGGGAAGAACATAGGAACCGGGTAAGAATGGGTTTCTAGTGACATCAATTTCACATGACTAATTTCTGCCTTTTGCCACAAAGCTGGAAAGTCAGTTGCTGGCATGATAGCAAACTAATGAAATATAAAAATATATATAACATAATAATTCCAAAAAGAATAACTATGATCAACATGTGAGAACTTATTACGTGCCAAATACTCTGTTAATTATTTTTGTTTGTATTCATTTACTTTCCCTTCACAATAATCCCAAGAGAGAGATGCTATGATTATCCTCACATTAAAGGAAACTGAGGATAAGAGAAGTTATAGAACCTACTCAAAGTCACTCATCTAACAGATGAGTTCAATCTGGAGCTTGAACTCAAGTCTTTTGGATTCAAAATCTATGTCCTAAACTACTATACCAGTTCTGTTGACAAAAGTAAAATTAATTTATCTTGTGGACTTCAAACGACAACTGTTTTATTTTATACCAAGAGTAAAACTTACTGTGTTGGATGTTTACTAACACGGACAGAACCTCCATCATAATCACAGGAGCAAATAAGAGAATTGCTTCCTTCGCTGCTGTACTGAATCCAAAACAGCCGCTTATCAAGCACATCCAATGACACAGCCGTTATTTTCTCTGATGTCTCTAACAGAGACTTCACTTCCACACCATCAAGATCTGCTCTGTGAAGGCTGCCAGCCACCTCTGAAGACCAAAATATAAACCTGAGGGAAAACACATTACATAGACCCAAAAATGAACGTATAGTGTCTTAAATGGCCAACTCTCTCAATGTTTCAGCAGCTCCTGCACAGGGCATGTTTGACTTTTTTGAATGAAAATTTATTCAACAAGCAAACACTGCCCTATTGTAACATTACAAGCAATTTCAAGTTAGAAGGGGAATTATGCCTCTATAGCAGAAAACCATGATACTTAGGAATATTTATGAAGGGATCCTGTCTCAGTTGAAATGCAGGCAACTGTCCTACGGAAAATGGTGCCTGTGTGCTACAAAAGAGAGTTTTGGTCTCAGTGAGAGGATCCCTTTGAATTTAAAATGTTACAATTCTATCAATCTTCACTAGATTTGTAAATATATTTCAATGTCTGAATACAGCAGAATTTACCTTTCTACTGGATCAACTGCTATATTTGCAGGATATTTTAAAGCACTTAAAAGAACGTGGGAATTATTTCCTTTCATATCTGTTACTGTAATGATTCCTTCCTGTTGATTTGACCAAATAACTTCTTCATTTATCCAATTTATTGCCATTCCAGAAACATTTTTCTCTATATTACATAATATCTGCAAAATCAAATTTTAAAAGTTATTAATATTTCTCCATTCACAAAAAATTATTTTAATTGTTATATATAAAAAGTCTATTATTTTAAGAACTTGTCATCTTTATGCATTTCCAAAATTGTTTAAATAATAAAGTAGTCACAGATATGGTGTCTTTGTTTTGATGCAGCATTATTAAACCTTCTCCGACCCCTAAGTAAATATTTCTGGAAACAGTATTTATATCACAGCTTTGAAACTAAAAATTATCCTACACACTATTTAAACTAGGCAGCCAACCATCATGTGTTAATCATTTCAACTACAGTAATGGTGAAATTTTGCTGCAACCGTAAAGACAGCTTATTCAATTCCATTTGCTAATGGAACTTTCCAGATCTTCAACTGAACTCAATTCCAAGCTTTGCAAGATTTCCTTGGAGTTTGAGCTTACAGATATGAACTTGATGAATTTCTCTTTATTCTTTATATAAAGAATATATATATTCTTCTTTTGGCCTTTATTCTTCTGGCCCTCTTCCTCCAATAGGCCTCTTCCTTTCCACAGTCCTTCATGCCCTCACACTGTGACCAGAGTAGCAGGGCATCTTTTTATGCGCCTTGGGCTGTATTCCCAGCTCTTTCATGATAAAAATGCCCAACCAAAACTTTTCGTCTCTTAATTTCAGCCAGCGGCAGGTAAGCTGGTCTTCTTGGGGAATGGAGGTTGCGAGGTGGGCAGAAGCCCCAATTTGTACTGTTGAAGATTTTCATGGTGTAAATATTCCACCATGGCCGAGATCCAGCTACCCAGGTGACACCATTGAAATCAGAGTTGGGCTGAAATTGCATAATCTCATGAGCCTGTGCTATTTCTACATCTCATGTAAATAAATCTAGCCAACTTATTTTACCATTGAAAATAATGGCCAAAACCGCAATTACCTTTGCACCAACCTAATACATTCATAAACTAGCTCACCCAGGCAAATTGTTTGCATTTTAACAGTTGTCCTTTATAAGCAATGTTTTAACCCAAAGGAAGGAATATAGGGATGGAATTTTAGGCATCAGGCTGATCCTTTCCTAATGACTTGACATAAATTCACAACTATTTTAAGTTTTTCCATGTTCTTGATAGGAAACCCTTCAGATTCTTAGACTCAAGAGTTTGAAACTATACTACCACATGTCTGGAGGATAATGAGTAGCCATCCTTGTTAAAAGTGAGATTAGCAAGTATTGGAGATGTGATAAAACAGATTAGCACCTAATTGAAGCTTTTAAGAATAATTGGAAAGAGAAAGATTTGGCTAAAAAACAAAAAAAAATTGTGCACTTTGTGTTGAGAAATCAACTCTTAAAGTTTCTCTAGGCACATGATCTTTGTAATCCATCACCGAATTGAGAGAAACATTCCTCCTGGGACTCATGCAAGGGTTCTACCAGCTAAATAGAAAGATTAAGGATCTTTTGTATGTACTTGAAGTAAAGTACCTTGTATCTGTCATCTGCTCTATTATTTTTTTCCAGAGTGCAACCACTGTGAGAATAAAAAGAAGAAAAGTTTTCTTTCTACATGTCAGGTGACAACACCCATGATGGAGATTTTATACAGATAAAACAGGTTCTCTCAACTTCAGCACTAATGACATTCCGGGCTGGATAATTCTTTATTCTGGGGCTGTTCTGCACAGTGTGAGATGTTTTGCAGCATCCCAGGCCTTTCCCCACTAGATGCCTTTATCGTCTCCACCTTCCTACCTCATCCGCTTGTGACAACCAAAAATGTTTCCAGACACTGCCAATTGTTCCCTCAGGAAAAAACTGCCCCCCACCTGAGAACTACTGGGGTACCTTACAAATAGCAAGAAATAATCATGCAAATAATCTATCTTCATAAAATGGTGATCTGATTTAATAAACTCAGATATTTTCAAAATTACATTCATATCTTCACTTTCTCATTTTGGGGCTTCTGAATATCAATGTGTGAACTTACTCAATAATATACTACCACATATGTAGATTAAATAAACGCCTATATTTGGCAGACACACATTTGAATTGTAATATAATTTTCATTTATCTATACATTAAGAATTCAATATATTATATTTGTCAGCCTGTACAAAAACAGCTCAAACACTGCAGGTAATGATATTTTACCTCTTGCCTTGACCCATTCAGAAAAACTCTTTGCAAAAGTTGTCTTTCTAAATCCACCCAATAGATTGTTTTCTCTTTATAATGAAAATCCATGATCACTGAGACACCAGCATCCACCACCAATGGCTCATAATTGGTTCCTTCCATGTCAATCCTAAAGATACTATTTCCGTGGGAGAAAATTAAGAAGGGTGCAGGACCTGGGTGGGAAGAAAGAGACCAAACTGTATACTTTCAATATTTTATCTCATTTAAACAAAATACTTCCCAAGGACAACCAACACAAGCAGAAATAATTTTTAATTACTGATTTTCTGTTTAAAATAAAGTCTATTGTATAGATAATAAAGAGTTCCTATAGATATTCACATTTCATTTTGTAAATTGTCTTCTCCACAAACTGATTATAAGACATGAACACTGGTAAATTATGAAAAATGAACTATCTGAAGAGAAAGACACTTTTTACTCTTTATCCATAAAATACCTTTTTATGTTCAAAAAGAAACCACCCACCATATACTATTGTGGAAAGGATCTATATAAGTGTAAAATTTAATTATGTAAATTAGAACTAAAATTACAGATATTATCATTTTGGAAATAGACTCCTTGGGTCTTACCTACGACCAGAGACTTCAGCATAATGACCTAGAAGATGATAGTGAAAACTAAAAGATCTTATATGGAAGCAGGAAAAATTGAAATGCTGTTTCAATTTCAGAATCCTATAAAGGTTCTGAAATTTTTTGACCCTGTTAGCTTTGCCACATAAATACAGGATGTCCAAATAAATTTGAATTCCATATATATTGCATGGGACATACACTAAAAATTTGTTCTCTGTTTACCTGAAATTCAAATTTAACTAGGCACTTTTCATTTTTATTTGCTAAATCTGGGTGACAAACCTCACTGGATTTCTTAGTGCCTGTAGGACCTTGTTTGGTACCCTAATCCTGTACCTGGGGTCCTCTCCTGTTCTAGGTGATGGCCACCTACCAACTCTGATGCCCCAATATTCAATATCTACTTGGGAACCTGATCTCTTCTTGGGAAACCTCACCACTAATTACTGACAGACACCACACACAGCTTGCCTTTGATGCTCTGGATGACACCAGAGGATGAAATTTGTTTCATCAAGTCAGGTTAGTTTCCTTGGTCTCTCTCTCTTGACCAAGTGTGAGGAGGCTTGGGCCACTCTGCCTTTAGAAAATGACAGAATCACTGGGGTGAATGGGGAACAGAGGGGAATTCTAACATATTATTGCTTCTGTGCTGGGCTTTCTCCATTCTGTTTTATCATTAAAAGTAATGACTTAATATGACTTAATAAATGTGTTTATTGTAAGCATAGAACAAAATGATGGGTTAACATCCTTTTACTCAAGGACTATGTTCTAGAGTCAGAAAATACTAATTCCACTTTGGAGAGTAAATTGAATTAAAGCTACAAGAGGGTTGGTGCTTCCTGGATGGCTGAATAGGAACAGCTCAGGTCTACAGCTCCCAGCAAGATTGACGCAGAAGACAGGTGATTTCTGCATTTCCAACTGAAGTACCTGGTTCATCTCACTGGGACTGGTTGGACAGTGGGTGCAGCCTACAGAGGGTGAGCAGAAGCAGGGCAGGGCATCGCCTCACCCAGGAAGTGCAAGCAGGCAGGAGATTTCATTTTCCTAGACAAGGGAAGTCGTGAGTGACTGTACCCGGAAGAACCGTGCACTCTTGTCCACATACTGTGGTTTTCCCATGGTCTTTGCAACCAGCAGGCCAGGAGATTGCCTCCCCTGCCTGGCTCAGCAGGTCTCATAGACACGAAGCCTTGCTAACTGCTAGCACAGCAGTCTGAGATCCACCTTGGATGCTAAAGCTTGGCGGGGGGGAGGGACACTGCCATTGCTGAGGCTTGAGTAGGTAGTTCTGTGCTCACAGTGTAAACAAAGAAGCAGGGAAGCTCGAACTGGGCAGAGCCCACCGCAGCTCAACAAGGCCTACTGCCTCTCTAGATTCCACCTCTGGAGGCAGGGCATATCTGAACAAAAGGCAGCAGACAGCTTCTACAGACTTAAACATCCCTGCCTGACAACTCTGAAGAGAGCAGTAGTTTTCCCAGAACAGCATTTGAGATCCATTAACGGACATACTGCCTCCTCAAGTGGATCCCTGAGCCTGTGTAGACTGACTGGGAGACACCTCCCAGTAGGGGACAACAAACACCTCATACAGGCAGGTGTCCCTCTGGGACAAAGCTTCCTGAGGAAGAATCAGGCAGCAATATTTGCTCTTCTGCAGCCTCCTGGTGATACCCAGGCAAACAAGGTCTGGAGTGGACCTCCAGCAAACTCCATCAGACCTGTAGCTGAGGGGCCTGTCTGTCAGAAGGAAAATTAACAAACAGAAAGGAATAGCATCAACATCAACAGAAAGGACATCCACATCAAAACCCCATCCATAGGTCACCAACATCAAAGACCAAAGGTAGATAAAACCACTAAGATGGGGAAAAACCAGAGCAGAAAGGCTGAAAACTCCAAAAACCAGAATACCTCTTCTTTTCCAAAGGAACACAATTCCTTGCCAGCAAAGGAACAAAACTGGACAGAGAATGAGTCTGATGAGTTGACAGGAGTAGGCTTCAGAAGATTAGTAATAACAAACTTCTCCAAGCTAAAGGAGCATGGTCTAACCCATTGCAAGGAAGCTAAAAACCTTGAAAAACGGTTAGGCAAATGGCTAACTAGAATAACCAGCATAGAGAAGAGCTTAAATGACCTGATGGAGCTGAAAACCACAGCACAAGAACTTTGTGATACATGCACAAGCTTCAACAGTCAATTCAATTGAGTGGAAGAAAGGATGTCAGTGATTGAGGATCAAATTAATGAAATAAAGCAAGAAGACAAGATTAGAGAAAAAAGAGTGAAAACAAACAAACAAAACCTTCAAGAAATATGGAACTATGTGAAAAGATCAAATCTACATTTGATTGTTGTACCTGAAAGTGACAGGGAGAATGGAACCAAGTTAGAAAACACTCTTCAGGATATCATCCAGGAGAATATCTCCAACCTAGCAAGACAGGCCAACTTTCAAATTCAGGAAATACAGAGAATACCCCAAAGATACTCCTTGAGAAGAGCAACCCCAAATTATCAGATTCACCAAGGTTGAAATGAAGGAAAAAATCTTAAGGGCAGCCAGAAAGAAAGGTCAAGTTACCCACAAAGGGAAGCCCGTCAGACTAACAGCGGATCTCTCTGCAGAAACCCTACAAGCCAGAAGAGAGTGGGTGCCAATATTCAACATTCTTGAAGAAAAGAATTTTCAACCCAAAATTTCATATGCAGCCAACTAAGCTTCATAAGCGAAGGAGAAATAAAATCCTTTACAGACAAGCAAATGCTGAGAGACTTTGTCACCACCAGGCCTGCCTTACAAGAGCTCCTGAAGGAAGCACTAAACATGGAAAGGAAGAACTGGTACCAGTCACTGCAAAAACATGTCAAATGGTAAAGACCATCAATGCTAGGAAGAAACTGCAACAATTAATGGGCGAAGAACCAGCTAACATCACAATGACAGGATCAAATTCACACATAACAATATTAACCTTAAATGTAAATGGGCTAAATGCCCCAATTAAAATACACAGACTGGCAAATTGGATAAAGAGTCAAGACCCATCAGTGTGCTGTATTTGGGAGATCCATCTCATGTGCAAAGTCACACATAGGCTCAAAATAAAGGGATGGAGGAAGATCTACCACTGTCTCTTATACACATCTAGATGTGTATAAGAGACAGGCTCTGGACCAAGCAGACCTAATAGACATCTACAGAACTCTCCACCCCAAATCAACAGAATACACATTCTTCTCAGCACCACATCACACTTATTCTAAAATTGACCACATAATTGGAAGTAAAACACTTCTCAGGAAATGCAGAAGAATGGAAATCATAACAAACAGTCTCTCAGACCACAGTCCAATCAAATTAGAACTCAGGATGAAGAAACTCACTCAAAATCCCACAACTACATGGAAACTGAACAACCTTCTCCTGAATGACTACCGGGTAAATAACAAAATTAAGGGAGAAATAAATGAGTTATTTGAAACCAATGAGAACAAAGACACAATGTACCAGAATCTCTGAGACACAGCTAAAGCAGTGTTTATACAGAAGTTTATACACTAAATGCCCACAAGAGAAAGCAAGAAAGATCTAAAATCGACACCCTAACATCACAATTAAAAGAGCTAGCAAAGCAAGAGCAAACAAATTCAAAAGTTAGCAGAAAACAAGAAATAACTAAGATCAGAGCAGAACTGAAGGAGATAGAGACACAAAAAACTCTTCAAAAAGTAATGAATCCAGGAAATGGTTTTTTTGAAAAGATTAACAAAATAGATAGACTGCTAGCCAGACTGATAAAGAAGAAAAGAGAGAAGAATCAAATAGACACAATAAAAAATGATAAAGGGGATATCACCACCGATTCCACAGAAATACAAACTACCATTAGAGAATACTATAAACACCTCTATGCAAATAAAATAGAAAATCTGGAAGAAATGGATAAATTCCTGGACACACACCCCCTCCCAAGACTAAACCAGAAAGAAGTTGAATCTCTGAATAGGCCAATAACAGGTTCTGAAATTGAGGCAATAATTAATAGCCTACCAACCAAAAAGAGTCCAGGACCAGACAGATTCACAACCAAATTCTACCGGAGGTACAAAGAGGAGCTGGTACCATTCCTTCTGAAACTACTCCAATCAATAGAAAAAGAGAGAATCCTCCCTAACACATTTTATGAGGCCAGCATCATCCTGATACCAAAACCTGGCAGAGACACAACAAAAAAAGAGAACTTTAGGCCAATATCCCTGATGAACATCGATGCAAAAATCCTCAATAAAATACTGGCAAACCAGATCCAGCAGCACATCAAAAAGCTTATCCACCATGATCGAGTTGGCTTCATCCCTGAGATGCAAGACTGATTCAACATACAAAAATCAATAAACATAATCCATCACATAAACAGAACCAACGACAAAAACCACATGATTAGCTCAATAGATGCAGAAAAGGCCTTTGACAAAATTCAACACCCTTTGCTAAAAACTCTCAATAAACTAGGTATTGATAGACCATATCTCAAAATAATAAAAGTTACTTATGAGAAACCTGCAGTCAATATCATACTGAATGGGCAAAAACAGGAAGCATTCCCTTTGAAAACTGGAACAAGACAAGGATGCCCTCTCTCACCACTCCTATTCAACATAGTATTGGAAGTTCTGACCAGGGCAATCAGGCAAGAGGAAGAAATAAAGGGTATTCAATTAGGAAAAATGGACGTCAAATTGTCTGTGTTTGCAGATGACATGACTGTATATTTAGAAAACCCCATCATCTCAGCCCAAATTCTCTTTAAGCTGACAAGCAACTTCAGCAAACTCTCAGGATAAAAAATCAATGTGCAAAAATCACAAGCATTCCTATTCCCCAATAATAGACAAACAGAGAGCCAAATCATGAGTGAACTCCCATTCACAATTACTACAAAGAGTATAAAATACCTAGGAATCCAACTTAGAAAGGATGCGAAGGACCT
>NW_012110430.1:316943-317508 GCF_000951045.1 Mandrillus leucophaeus | reverse complement strand
CCAATTAAAATACACAGACTGGCAAATTGGATAAAGAGTCAAGACCCATCAGTGTGCTGTATTTGGGAGATCCATCTCATGTGCAAAGTCACACATAGGCTCAAAATAAAGGGATGGAGGAAGATCTACCAAGCAAATGGGAAGAAAGAAAGAAAAAAAAATCTGGGTTTGCAATCCTGATCTCTGATAAAACAGACTTGAAGCCAACAAAGATCAAAAGAGACAAAGAAAAGAAGCCCATTACATAATGGTAAAGGGATCAATGCAACAAGAAGAGCTAACTATCCTAATTGTATATACACCCAATACAGGAGCACCCAGATTCATAAAGCAAGTTCTTAGAGACCTACAAAGAGACTTAGACTCCCACACAAAAAAAGTGGGAGACAGTAACACCCCACTGTCAATATTAGACATAGCAATGAGAAAGAAAATTAACAAGGATATTCAGAACTTGAACTCAGCTCTGGACCAAGCAGACCTAATAGACATCTACAGAACTCTCCACCCCAAATCAACAGAATACACATTCTTCTCAGCACCACATCACACTTATTCTAAAATT